>NW_013667763.1:82665-87032 GCF_000517525.1 Limulus polyphemus
GTTTGGTGTGACGGAAATTCGAACCCGCGACCCGCAGATTGCGAGTCGAGCGCCCTAACCACCTGGCCATGCCTGGCCTCATTCGATCTAACATCTTGTCTACATGCACGCACTTTTCTATCTTGCACAACATCTGAAGTGAAACTACAGAGTGGGCCACAGCGAACTCACTCATCACCATCAAGTCCATCCGCCTCACAATAAAGATACCAAGAATACTGAGAGAGATGCAGATGAATATGAGATAGTCATGATCAATGCATTGATAATGATGGTAGACACTTTGAGCACTTGCAATGTTAGACTGGATCGCTGATCATGTAAATACAGATTAATCACGAAACAAGATTTGTTGTGTGGCTTCGTTTTTCTTTATTGGGAGGTTCGCTATGACCAACCTGTATATAAAATAAATATTTTATTCCCATAAGTTTGTCCTATAAATCACGCAAATCAAAATTAAATGATTGGTTCTTTTGAACCCACTTGTTTATACTTGGCATATATTATAACTTCGCGAAAAAATATTGAAAAATTGTAAGGACATTAAAATCAAAATTTAAACTGCTTCTAATCTAATCAATATGTTTCGAATATTATGTCTATATATATATACACACAAAACAACATAAAATAGAATTATGATATGTTTATCAAATGTACCTGCAGACCAAATATGCGCCATTTTGGAGACATGCCAAAATTTCGTTTTATTCATAATATTATTCAAATTTTAATATTCTCTGTCAGTAAAGTATTAATCACGTAGGATTTTTCCTTTAGTAATTGTTCTCAAACGTTCAAAGAAATTCTAATCTGAAACAAAAGTAAAGTTTTCAAGAACTACCCGCTCTGTTAAAGTAAAAATTATATAAGCAGAGATAACGAATGTTTGTGTGTTGGTGATGCTTTCTTTACGAATGTACATGCTCTAAGAGATTTTCGATTTTCAGTAGCAACCTTGGTTACTGCAAACATTTTACGTATGTTTCTATGGCAACATGTTTTCTTGACACAGTTCATATCTTTAACGGAAAGAATAATCTCTCCTAGAAATGGTATACGTTTTCTTAAAATTTGGAAATTGTTCAAAAGTTCAAAAGCAATAACAATTGATGTTTTCCTAGGCAACAATTCTACTTTTTTCACTGAACGAAAAAATTAAAAAGATGAAAAAGGAACGAATCGGATAAAAATATTGTATAACTAGCTGGAGTACCCGTCCCCTGGACGGAAGTTATGTAAATTCATGATTAATGAGAGGTTATCTTGGAACATGAAAAGTTGCTTCCCTTGTATGTAGTTGTAAAAACGCAAAAACGCCCGTAAAAACTGCAAAACACAAAATGTGAAACTGCAAAACACAAAATGTGAAACTGCAAATTTACATGTATCTCCTCATGGATTAAATAAACCTTCGTACCAAATTTGGTGAAGCTTCATCAAAAGGGGGCGAAGTAGTGGTAAAAAACGCAAAATGCAAAAGTGAAAATTTGTATGTATCTCTCCATGGACCCAATAAAGCTCCATACCATCCAAACCCTTCGAAGTAGTTACGTACAACAGAGAGTACTATTATATTTATATAGATTACAAAACGGTAAGAAACTGCTTTATTTTGTATATCTTTATAATTAGGCTTTTAATGACTCATTCTATTTTTCTTTGTATATTTTAATGTTTTTTTTAATTATAATTAGTTTATAAGTATTATTCAACGTTGTTAAATTAGTGCGTGAATTAAAGCTCCGTGGTAAGTTTGAGAGCTCATAACCCTAGCAATCGGTGTTCGATACCCGCTTTTATCGCTTTTCGACGTTACAAGAAATATAATTTTTGATACACATTTTATAGAAACAATGGATTGAAATAATGCTGCATTATTGTCTTTTTGTTTTCCTTACTTTGCAGGAAGCAATAAATCGATCCTAAAGGAATATAAGGACGAAAAGTGCCCTGTCATCATGCTCACTTTAGCTTGAAGAGTGTCTTTCTTGTTCACTTGCTGGTTTCTTATTTTTCGGAAAGATAAATTTAAGACGATTAAAGTCATTTAAGAAACATGTCTAACTATGAAATTGAGTTTAATCTTTTTCACGCTAAAAGATTGATTCTCGAGATAGCAGAATCCTTTCTGTGCCAGGCGTGACCCAGAAGGTAGCGTGCACGAACTGTAAAACCGATGATTCGTGGTTCACGTCTCGTTGCTTTAAAAACTCACTCCCCACTTTGGGAGTGCTCTAAGGGTTACGGCAAAATGCAATTATCCGGTCAGACAAAAGTATTCTAAGAGTTGGCGGTAGGTGCTGTTGACTAGCTGCTTTCTCTATCTAGTCTGTCTGTCAATTCAAAATTAGAGACCGCTACGCGCAGAGAGCTCTTCAGTGCTTTGCGCGAATTTTTGAAATAAATATAATCTATTATAATTACAAGATCAGTGATAGTACTATTATAATTACAAGATCAGTGATAGTACTATTATAATTACAAGATCAGTGATAGTACTATTGTAATTACAAGATCAGTGATAGTACTATTATTCAGTGTCATAAGACTAAACGAAATCTCTAGATTTTCTACCGTAAATGGTTGGCAAATTCTTAAAACCAATACCAACGAAATAACTATTAAAGGTGATAGATATGAGCGTTCCTGTGATGATGTCGTTAACAGTATTCGGCACAATGCTCTGTATTCACAAGTTTTTCATTCCTGATCATGTAGAATTGTTATTGCCCATATAAACACATTACTTCAGATGTGCATTTCTTAATGTAACATTGGCACATCATTCGACCAATTGAATCATTATATAAAAAATATAACGAACCAATCAAATCGATATATAACATTTATAATATTTTGAATTAAAGCCATTTTCTCTTAACTAATAACCAAAATAAATCATTTAAATCAAATAATAGATTAATCCTCAACGATGTTTATGAAGTTCTCCTTGCTTTCTCTGAAATTACATATTTTAGAGAAATGATAAAAAATTCACAATTGATATATAACTTTGTTAGTAAGTAAGCTAACACATTGTTCAGCCATTTGAAACAGTTCATAAGATTGCAATATAGCAAGGGAGTCCACAAAAACCATTACATAATTATTGTTTAATCAATCCAATCGATATATAAAATTCTTGTAAGTAGAACTAGAATTTTCAACACGAACTTTTCCTTGTCCGAATTAAAGCAGTCCAGTCAGAAACCTCTTGGCTTCAGGTATAGTTGTTCATATTTTGTCCAGCCAGTAGAACCCGCCGTCATAAGAGCTTTGCACATAACAATAAACCAAATAACGGTATTAACTGTCAACCTTATAACGTTCACAGTTGAGTTTTTCAAAGAGCAGGTACGGTGTGAATCATAGTTCTAACACCATAATTACCTACAATGTATAAACCATAATTCTAACACCATTTTTACCAATAGAATATAAACTATAGTTCTAATACCATACTTACCAACAAAATACAAACCATAATTCTAAAACCATACTTACCAACAAAATACAAACCATAATTCTACTGCCATACTTACCAACAAAATACAAGCCATAGTTCTAAAACATACTTACCAATAATGTATAAACCATAGTTCTAATATCATACTTATCAACAAAATATAAACCATAGTTCTAATATCATACTTATCAACCAAATACAAGTCATAGTTCTAATACCATACTTACCAACAATGTATAAACCATAGTTCTAATACCATACTTACCAACAATGTATAAACCATAGTTCTAATACCATATTTACCAAAAAATAAATCCTAGTTCTAATACTATACTTACCAACAATGTATAAACCATAGTTCTAATATCATACTCACCAACAAAGTATAAACCATAGTTCTAATATCATACTTATCAACAAAATACAAGCCATAGTTCTAATACCATACTTACCAACAATGTATAAACCATAGTTCTAATATCATACTTATCAACAAAATACAAGCCATAGTTCTAATACCATACTTACCAACAATGTATAAACCATAGTTCTAATACCATATTTACCAAAAAATAAATCCTAGTTGTAATACCATACTTACCAACAATATATAAACCATAGTTCTAATACCATATTTACCAAAAAATAAATCCTAGTTCTAATACCATACTTACCAACAATGTATAAACCATAGTTCTAATATCATACTTATCAACAGAATATAAACCATAGTTCTAATATCATACTTACCAACAAAATACAAGCCATAGTTCTAATATCATACTTACCAACAAAATACAAGCCATAGTTCTAATACCATACTTACCAACAATGTATAAACAATAGTTCTAATATCATACTTATCAACAAAATATAAACCATAGTTCTAATATCA
>NW_013667763.1:87165-90525 GCF_000517525.1 Limulus polyphemus
AATAGTTCTAATATCATACTTATCAACAAAATATAAACCATAGTTCTAATATCATACTTACCAACAAAATACAAGCCATAGTTCTAATACCATACTTACCAACAATGTATAAACCATAGTTCTAATATCATACTTATCAACAAACTATAAACCATAGTTCTAATATCATACTTACCAACAAAATACAAGCCATAGTTTTAATACCATACTTACCAACAATGTATAAATCATAGTTCCAATACCATAATTACCACAAAAAGTATAAATCGTAGTTCTAATATCATATTTACAAACAATGTATAAACCATAACTCTAATACCATTTTACCAATAATATAAACCATAACTCTAATACCATTTTACCAATAAATATAAACCATAGTTCTAATACCATACTTACCAACAATGTATAAACCATAATTCTTATACCACTTTTACCATAAAATATAAACCATAGTTCTAATACCATACTTACCAACAATGTATAAACCATAATTCTTTTACCATAAAATATAAATCATAGTTCTAATACCATACTTACCAACAATGTATAAACCATAATTCTTATACCACTTTTACCATAAAATATAAACCATAGTTCTAATACCATACTTACCAACAATGTATAAACCATAATTCTTTTACCATAAAATATAAACCATAGTTCTAATACCATACTTACCAACAATGTATAAACCATAGTTCTAATACCATACTTACCAACAATGTATAAACCATAGTTCTAATACCACTTTTACCATAAAATATAAATCATAGTTCTAATACCATACTTACCAACAAATTCACTCCATCTATGCAGCCCTAAAATTTCGGCGCATCATAAATAAAACAATTGGTCACATTATTTTGTAACGTGTCTAAGTAAAATTAATTTCTGCATATAAGCAAGGAAACTAATGGTCTAATTAATTTGGGGTATGCATAGGTATAATTAATTTATGCACGTGGAAGAAAGAAACCACTGGTCAAAATTAGCGTGTGGTATTAGAGTTTTCTCTGTAGATGAGAAATGAAAGAACAAGTCATATTAAGTTAATTTATGACTGTATAATTACAGTTTTCTCTGTATGCAAACATGTGTTACAATTGAGATTTTTACAAAAGAAGGTATAAGCAAAGTTTTACCTCTTCAGTAGACAAGAATATTTGTAAAATAAAGCTGACCCTCAATTTAATTCTAATCTACTGTGGATCAAAGCAAATCAGCTACATGACAATATGTTTCACACTATTAGGTAATTAATCTACATAAGAATTAAAATATCTACCTATGTGGCATTAGATAGGTCATCTAAAGGGCATTATATAACCTTATTCAGGTCATCTTGATAACATTAAATTGTCTACTGAGATTACATCAGGCAGATTCATTTAAAGGACACTATATAACCTTGTTCAGGTCATCTAAGTAGCATTAAATCATCTACTAAGGTTACATCAGGCAGATTCATTTAAAGGACACTATATAACCTTGTTCAGGTCATCTAAGTAGCATTAAATCATTTACTAAGGTTACATCAGGCAGATTCATTTAAAGAACACTATATAACCTTGTTCAGGTCATCTAAGTAGCATTAAATCATCTACTAAGGTTACATCAGGCAGATTCATTTAAAAGACATTATATAACCTTGTTCGGGTCATCTAGGTAGCATTAAATCATCTACTAAGGTTACATCAGGCAGATCACTTATAGGACACTACATGAACTAACATTATGGTATTAGATAGGTTCTAAAATACATTAAATTGCCCATCAACATAGCATGAGGCAGGCTACTTAAACATTTTACATAACCTATCAATGTGACATTAAATAGGCCATCTAAAGGACATCATGTCTTTTAACATGCATATCTTAGTTTTTCTCAATAATATTCGTGTAGTTTTAAGTGTCTTTAACCTTTGAACTTTTACCATCAAAATTATCTCATTTATGCAGTCGCGAGATGAACGATAGCAGTTTTAGTACGGTGTTGTGCTGTAATTCTCTCCACGTGGCGGCTCAGCTGTACGGATAAGTGCTTTATGTCCATTTTCATTACTTAAATCTCAGCAAACAAAGCGACAAGCCACGTGTGAAACATGGCACTTGAAACAAAGCTGATAGTGTGATGGAGGGAAATATGTAAGAAAAAGAAAAGAAGACACGAGTGGAAGGAAAGGAGCGCAAACAAGAGGGAAAATGGATGTTCGAATAGATCAGAGAAAGAAATCAGTTAAACAAAGCGGTTAGATACTAGTAAACCAAAAACAATGTCTCTAGCTTCTCTCTCTCACACACACACACATAAATACATTATCGTATTGAATGGCTATTTAAAAAAAACACCATAAAATCCTCGTGCACTAATTGAAATAAAAACGAAAAAGTAGGATTTATAACGCGCCGACGAAAAAGATAAAGACATTGAGTATATTGAGTGAGATAAAGGGTAAAATATAAAGCAGAAAAGTGTAAATAAATTCACAAAGTTGTCACACATCAAGTTTCTAGATATTGTTTTCTAAATAGCTCAGAAAAAGCTATACACTTAATTTTTTTTTCAGTTTATTAAGGGACACATCCGACAGTTAAGTACTGAAGCAATTAGTAGTGTACTGCAGATAATATCATTATTATTGTATTTCTTTATCACTGCATATGTTTAGTGTCATATATAATATTTTATAATGCCCCCTAGTAGCTCAGTGGCAAGTATGAAGGTTTATAACACTAAAAACCGGGGTTTGATAGTAGATACTACACAAATTAATTCCAGATATGTTCAAACTTTCTAAGCCTTGTTTCATTTACATAGAAGAATTGTACAGATCCGAAAACATCTTTTTAAAACACAGGTTGTTTACATATATGTACAAACATCGTTTAAAAGTCACTTTCTCTTGCAATTATAGACTCAGTAAGCTACATGTGTTATGCTGTCAAATGTTTGTATAATTTGTATAGTTACTTCCAATGAATACTCCAAGGACAGAAATAATGTTTACTAAATTTATTATCAACATTTAATGGTACATACCGTATTTTTCGGTGTATAAGACGCACTGTTTTACTCCAAAATTTGATGTCAAAATCTGCTTGCGTCCTATACACCGAAGGTATGAATAATATATATGTATATATATATATACGATATACACAAGCAAAGTGTAAATATATTTAAATAGGCATGTAGGCATGCATAGTTTAGTTCAATTGAATGTGTTATTTATAACAATAGTAGTTTTTGTTTCTTTTTAACACATAACTATTTATAATGCTCCCTAAATAATAAAAAAATAAATTACGGTGAAGACAATGCAGATTTTGTAGGTTTTGAACCAAACTAAATAACAG
>NW_013667763.1:90823-101583 GCF_000517525.1 Limulus polyphemus
CTTTCAAATGCGACTGTAGCTTTTTTCCCCCCAAAATTTTGTATTCAAAATAAGGGTGCGTCTTTTACACCGGTGCGTCTTATATTCCGAAAAATACGGTACTTCACCCAGCAGTAACGAGTCAATTATCAGCAAGTCTTGACTATCGCTAAAATAGAGAACAGGGCTGAAGAAATGATTAAATATTGTTAAGATAATGATTCCATTTGCTTAACTACCCTGACAGAAATATAGTAGTATGAACTATATGTACTTGCACAAAGTCTCTGAAGGTGTTCTGTTTCAGGAGTAAATAAAACCAAAAATAAGAGTAAAAAATAATTTTATTTCTTGCTTTTGAAGTTCGTATGTCATGTTGTGTTATAGTCTACAGAGTGCAAAATTCTTATCGTGATATATGGCATGCGCACGTTTTATTGACGTCACGACAGTACTAATTGCAACGTTAAGCGTTCCTTATGTGACGTAATTTTGGTGTTTGCTGGCTGACTGACAGACAACGCACTACTGTATAGTGGTGCGAATGGTTAAAAACAGATGATCTCTCTAGGAGGCCTTCGGTCGCCTTTCGGGAAAATAAGTCAGTTGTTGATTTATTATGTTCGACAAATTCATTGCTTTTGTAAACTGGTAAAAATGTTGTAAACATTTCAAAATTCAATACGAATATATGTATTCACTCTGGTCATAACAAAATAGAGTAAAATTCGTGCGTTATTATATAATTGATACTTGAAACCGTCGGTGTTTGGTGAAACTCCATAATTACAGAAATCGGGAAAACAATAAAATTTGACGTTTCACAAATACGTTATGTATTACGACCATGGTTTCTTCGCCAGTCTGTATCTGATGATCGTAATACCTTTACTGGCGAACCCATGGTCGTAATAAATGATGTGTTTGTGAAACGTACAATTGCCTTATTTTTCCTCAATTCTGTAGTCATGTGTTATTCTTTGTTTAATTCTTCTGCTTAAAAGCAGCTTTTGGTATCAAATGTCTGTTTGAAAATATGAGTAGATATCAAATAAAAAAGAGATTCCTAAATATGAAGAAGACTGGTATTTTATTATATATTATAATCATTATAAGATTTCATAATTATTACACTACGAGTGTAGTCCTTGTTGTTAGATAAACAGACACATACACTACGAGTGTACTCTTGTTGTTAGATAAATAGCCACATACACTACGAGTGTAGTCCTTGTTGTTAGATAAACAGACACATACACTACGAGTGTAGTCCTTGTTGTTAGACAAATAGACACATACACTACGAGTGTAGTCTTTGTTGTTAGATAAATAGCCACATACACTACGAGTGTAGTCCTTGTTGTTAGATAAATAGACACATACACTACGAGTGTAGTCTTTGTTGTTAGATAAATAGACATATACACTACGAGTGTAGTCCTTGTTGTTAGATAAACAGGCATATACACTACGAGTGTAGTCCTTGTTGTTAGATAAACAGGCATATACACTACGAGTGTAGTCCTTGTTGTTAGACAAATAGACACATACACTACGAGTGTAGTACGAGTTATAAAACGGCTGTTTCTGTGTTCAACATTTTTTTATCTGATCTAATATAAGTTTACAAAATTTCACATTCATGTCATTTAAAGTCCTTGGTTTTCAACTTTTTACCAACTGAGGACCAGCTAGTTAAGATCTCAAAATTTCACGGACCATTTCGTACAGTATTCACCTTTAAGAGTAGTTTTAACTTACATTGTATAAAACAATATATTTCATTTTGCGGACCGGCTGTTGGAAGCCATATTTGTATATAAATACATTTTTCTCCAATTAATTTACATCTGTAACAAAAGTAGACTTTTCATTCTGTGTATTTATACTGCTTCGGTAAAAAATGAAAACGTACTGCTAGAAGCGCCGCTTGTCTCAATCGTAATTTTTAGCCTATGTAACCTTAAAATGATTTATAAAAAATGTAAAATAATTTCCTAACCAGAGTTAAGAGATGGAAAACACGTAGTGTTCAAATAAACTGTTAATCTGTATTACCTTTTAATCCCAAATGCTATTTCTATTTTTCTCTGTATAAAATGTGTCTAAAGTGTTGTACCTTTTCTTTGTATATTTTACCCAAACTATAAGTTATGCTTTTAATGAAGCCTTTATGTAGGTTTGAAAAGCATATAATACTAATTTTAATGAAGCCTTTTTTTTCAATTTGGAAAGCATATCATACCAGTTTTAATGATTTGTTTGTTTATAATTAAGCAAAAAGCTACCCAATGGGCAATTTAATTAAGTATTTGTGCAAGTTTGGAAAGCGTATCATACCTATTTCAAGGAAGTGTTTGTGCAAGTTTGGAAAGGACGCTTTACCCGTTTTAAGGAAGTGTTTGTGCTTATTTTAAAAGCACACTATACCCATTTTAAGGAAGTGTTTGTTCAAGTTTGGAAAGCACACTATACACTAAATGGAAATGTGTTGATTTTGTTCTTGGTATATATCAGTGATTTATTACTGATGTTATAAAACAGTCAACATTTAGCACTGATGTTATAAAACAGTCAACATTTTCTATCTTTCATCTCTACATTCATGTATTCATCTATTCTGTCATTATTTTATCTATTTAGTTAGCTAGTTACCTATTTGCCTCTTTCTCTGCCTCATGTGTAACTTCTCATGGGCAGTTTAAATAATATATCCGTATTTATGTTTAGTTATACATCTGTATTTCTGTTTGTATCGCTTTGTTTTTAATCAATTATCTTTCCATTTGGTTAGCCATTTTTAGTTAGTTAACGTTTCTGCGAGATCTTTGAAAAGTAAAATTTAAATATGATATATTTATATTTTACATACATTCTATACATATAACATGGAACGAGAGGCTTCGAGATCAAGGAAGTAGTTACCATTCTCTTCGTGCGTCACAACATACATTAGTGAGACCGCTACAAAAAGGAATCCTGAATAGCACATTTCCACGGATTTCTGTGGAATGCAGGAATAGATAAACTACCCTTATATCCTGTAATGGCATTACTGTCTCCTGAGATACTCTGCTGAAGATCAAACTCTTTTTAGATCGGTTCCCATTGTCAATCTGCATTGAACTAAATTATAATCCTACTAGCAGCATAACACGTGTTAGACTCAATACACGCACACACTGTCTAATAGGTTATCATTTTATTTCCAGGTCTCGAGGGAAACGAGATAATAATGAGATTTTGATAGACTTGCTATATTGTCAAGAGCAGAAATGGTTTTCCCATGTTAAGCGTCGGGTAGATTATACTTGTATCGTTGAGCCTCCATCAATGCTTTAAAACTCTTTGTTTAGAAAAATAAATATTTAGCCACTATAATTTATGTTTACTTATGAATTTCTGATGTGTAGTTTTCTTTACACTATAATTTCTCTTTAAGTCATTTCAAACTCTGTTGTTCGAAATAAGGTGCGTACTCAGCGAGGTTTCAGGTGATAAGAATGAATAAAGATTAACTAAATATAATTTTTCTCGTGTTAAATCACTTATCCAAGGTTAATTGAGAAAAATTAACCAGAAAAAAGGGTATCGTTTGAAATTGGAGAAACTATACTGCTACTAAAATCAATGGCGTAGCCAAGGGCGAGCCATGCCGGTCACATACACGGCCAGTAGTTGAAGGGTCAATGATAAATTATCGGTGTATAATAAATCGCAAAATAAAACCTAATTTTTTGCAGTATGGGTCGTTCGAAATGTGAAGAGGGGGAAGAAGTAATCAACGAGTTGATAGAATCACGCAATAACGTAACTAAGTTTGTTTGTTATTTAGCACAAAACTACAGATGAGCTATCTTAGCAGTGCCCACCGCAAATATTAAAACCCGATATTTAGCGTTAAAATCCCTCGGGTTACCGCTAAGCTACAGGGAGCGTGAAATTGAATATATCATATATTTAATTTCTTTGGGTAAATAGTCCCCGTGCATAGAACTGGTAACCTGACTAGTTGTTTATAAAATACTGTTGTAGTGATGTAATCATGTACAATACAACGTTAGACCATAGTACATTTTTTTTTTGTCCACAGACTCAGGCAAATTCTGCATACATACATGCATATGTACAAAGGGACAAGACCGAAGTGTTGTCTACAACGTGAGCATGTCCTGATGGTGCCCGGGCAACTTTAAATGTGACTAAAAGTTTTCATACATAAGTATTTTTAAAGGTACTCGATAAACTACATGATGAGCCCGATGGGCGCACGAGCTTAAGCATTAAGCAACATCAACCCTGTTGCATAATTTATCAGTATGACCCTTCGACTATGCACATACACACCTAATGTAGGTTATCTAAGTTTAACAAGTAATGAATATTTTACGAGTTATACCTGACTTTACTTTGCACCTACTGTTCAACATATCCAGCAACAAGGACAACAGCTAGTTTTGTTTTACCTGAACAAGAAAGGCTGAAACACTTAAACTTTAAAATTTTTACTCTTCTTCGAAAATCTGAAAGCACATAATGATACTTTTTATTATTTCTCGTGAAAATAAATCTGTGATTTATACATAGGATGAACTGCATATACATAGTATAAACCACACATGAATCTTGCCTTCTGTATTTTGCAATGAATTTTAATATAATTTTTTACGTTACTCTCCTAGAATACTTTCTTTTTAACATATTTTAATCAAACTCCAGTATTATATATCAAACCTTTCTGGATAAAAAACCAAAACTGACATTTTGAATGCTCCATGTATATAATAATAATAAAAAAAGACATAAACACAAAACTAAAAGGATACAAGCAAACATATTTTAATCAAACTCCAGTATTATATATCAAACCTTTCTGGATAAAAAACCAAAACTGACATTTTGAATGTTCCATGTATATAATAATAATAAAAAAAGACATAAACACAAAACTAAAAGGATACAAGCAAAGCGTCATATTTTCGTGTCTTGCAGTCACACCTGTCAAACTTGTAGACGAGCCCACCGCTAGCGCCCTCTTTTTTTGGGGATAAATAACAAAACTGACATTTTGAGTGCTCCATGTATATAGTAATAATAATAAAAAAGACATAAACACAAAACTAAAAGGATACAAGAAAAGCGTCATATTTTCGTGTCTTGTAGTCACACCTGTCAAACTTGTAGACGAGCCCACCGCTAGCGCCCTCTTTTTGAGTAGGCAATGATTAAATATAGTTAGGAGTTGCTTGTCCGTGTATTATACAATCCAAGTGTGTACTGGAGTGTATAAATACATTTTAGGTAGAACGATGAGAGCAACACGGACTAATAGAAATACGTAGACCAGTGATTCTGAACGTGGGGCGCACTCCCCACAGGGGGAATTTGAAAATGATACAATAAGAAAAAATTTACATTATTATACCTTTTCAACACCAAATTGGTTTTCATATTAAGGGGGCATCAAATGTTTAGAGGTGTCGAAGTGGGACATGTAGCAGAAAAGGTTAAGAACCACTGACGTAGACAAACGAAATCGCCTAAATCTTTCTCTCTCTCTTTCTCGAGATAAAATAGCGGGTTGAATACTAGCTGTGGATAAAAATGTAACAGAAGACACAACACCTATCAAAAACAGGACAAGTGAACAGTAAGAAATAGCGGCATCTTGTTACGCATTACAATTTCAAATAGCCTAAAACTGAATTAAATTGTAATTTAGAAGTTAAATAAATGCCGATATATATCCAATTTATGATACTTGCCAACAAGAGTGATACACACAGTTTATTTTTTAATGCAAATATATTTTAATATACAAACAATGATACAATTTACAATAACAGTCATTACAAATAATTATTACAAGCAATGATTTATATACAAACGTTTTACAAACTTATAAACAGTATAAATTCTTCTTTTTGGTCTGAAACTTCCTTGATATCTTATAGAGGGTTCTCGATGAGGAGTAAATTTCGAGTTTACATAGATACAATTCACTTCATAGGGAGCTAGCTAGCTCTGTGGGCCTCGCTGATCACACGTCGATTACAGGTCGAGCTTTAGTACTAATGTCCGATATGAATCCACTGAAGTTAAATGGTTTATAATCTTCGAAATTTATAATTGTTCCTGGTCAAATATCTGAAGTTTTCCGATTAATAAGCGTTAATCACAATTATAGCTTCCGAGGTTTACAGTAAGTATATCAACTATGGCAAAGCAATAATAGATACTCTTTTTTGCGCGTAGCGTTGATTATATTTATAGGCATGTGGAGATTTTCTCGAACGTAGCTGAACAAAATATTTATTTTATATATATCAGTGAGCAAAAATATGGAAAATTGAACATTTAAGTTGTAAATTAAAGTAATTAATTGAGCTCTTTTTGTATTATTCTCAAGTAGTTTGAATATATTTAAATCCAGTATTTGGTATGCTTAAGCACTCATTGAAATAACTACAAAATATTTCTGGACTTTCAAAATATCTTAAATTAAAACTTACATTCATATCAATAAACAAATCATAATTTCGATTAAAAGTTGTTGAAAACTTTCTATCTCCAGTACAGTACTGTGTAAGTTGTGATTTACACTGGTCTAACTGCCTAAGCCTTGAGAGTTAAAACCAAAAGTTTTCATATCATTGAAATAAGATTGTTTAAAGTTTTCATATTGTTGAAAAAAAGATTGCTTAAAGTTTGTATATAGTTGAAATAAGATTGCTTAAAGTTTGTATATAGTTGAAATAAGATTGCTTAAAGTTTGTATATAGTTGAAATAAGATTGCTTAAAGTTTGTATATTGTTGAAATACGATTGTGTAAAAGTGTACAATATATATTAATGTACGTTTAACACTAACACCAAGAAAAAAAGATGCCAAAATGATATAAAATGTCATTGAATATGACATAGACAAACAAACTGTAACAATGGGATGATATTCCAAAATCATTTGAATATAGCATACTTAACCAATATATATACATCACGTCTAAAAAAATCGAGCAGCATTTTTTCTGCCTGGTATAATCTGTATATTAAGAAATGTTCGATAGCTTGTTTTTTTTTCCTAAATTGCAATATACCACATAAAAACCATAGTGAATCTCGTGCATTTTGCATCTATAACATATCATTTTATATTTAAATACGAGTGCAGTATAGTTTCCAATTTTGTTTATAATCTAAAATCGATACGAAAGTCCTAGTACAAAAAATTCTAAGTTTACATTTTATTCCTGTCAGGTATTAAATTCCTCAAAGATTTCAGTAAGGATATACTTTAATAGCATGTTCATCTCCGGAGCCCCCCAGTGGCACAGCAGTATGTCTGCAGACTTACAACGCTAGAAACCGGGTTTCGATACACGTGGTGGGCAGAGTACAGATAGCCATTGTGTAGCTTTGTACTTAACTTCAAACAAACAAACTAAGATAATTTATTTTAGGCTAATATAATTTATGTTTAAAGTACGTAAACCTAACTAAGAACGAAAAATGTAATGAAGCATAAACCACATAGACACCTATTTTCCGTTAAAATATTACAATGAAATATTATTACTGCAGTTACATTGTCAATACATGGTGGAGGTTATCAGCAAAGAAAAAGCTTCCTTTTCCATTTTCTTGAAACAACTAATTGTATATACTGAAGACTAACTTGGATTACTGAATGTAATGAAAGAGGAATAGTTGTGGTGTTCTTGTTGTGGTTAATAGTCTATACAATCAAACAAGCGTAATTACTCATTTTTACTAATTAACTGATTTTTATTCATTAATATATAAATAATAATGTCTAATTACTTCACACCCAACTTTTTTACTGCTATTTTTCTGTCCTCCGGTGAGCTAGCGGTAAGTTTAAGAACTTACAACGCTAAAATCTGAGGTTCGATTTCCTGTAGAGGACATAGCAGATAGCTCAACGTGGCATTGCTTTAAAACAAAGAAACAAACTGTTTTGCTACTGTCTTCGGGCAAGCTCTGGGAAAGATTGTATGTGAATAATATACCTGCCTTTCAAACAAGAAGACCCAGGTTTGAATCCATACTTCTACATGTGCTTGTTCTCCAGAGTGAGCTGAAGGCTGAAGCATATTAGTTTATAATGCTCAAATAACGTGTGGCAAAAACATTTCTTATAATGATCTAAGAACACCACTTAGTAGCACTAACTCAAAATGTTCAGAATACACCAATCAATAGCACTCAAATAATACTACCATAAAAACACTGATATCTGATATGCATGTATATCATGTGTTTCAGCCTGATGAAATAGAAAATTTAAAAATGTTTAGTTATATAGGTGCGGTGCTGTAATGGTTCCAGCATGTGGTCCAAAAAGTCGTTAAATTATTTCTTTCTAGTTGATTTGTTTTTATGTTTTTGCTCATTTACTAGGTAATATATTTACTGTCCAAAATAATGTTTCACTAAAATATATATAGCATATGGGTTAAAAGGATTGGCACTATAATATGCTTTACTGACCGTTTCTTACATTACCTAAGTGTAACAACAGGTTACGAGATGACGCTGTCACCTGTACAAAGAAAGCGAGTATACCTGTTGAATTCAGGTGTACTTTTCTTAAACAGTTTCTAGTCGGAGATCATTAAATGAAGGTTATTTTTTAAGGACAACATGTTTTAGTTCTACTAAAATCAATCATGAGAGCGAGAGAGAAAGCTGTGTAGCTAAATATAGCCTACTTTGCTACGTGTACTGTGTTTTGCATTTATTTGACATAATAAAGATTATGTTCATTTATTCAAATTGTTTAGACTCGGTATTTTCTACTTAAAGAAACTCAGCCATATTATCTATTACAGAATACTGCTTTTCTTTCTTGTGGGTTTGCCTATTTGATACTTGTCGGGAAATCGGTTTTACGTGGAAATACCGCAATTAGATAGAAAGGAAAAAGTTTGTTGTCATGAACACGGTTTATTTCAGAGTTTTTGAACTTATAAAATGCATACTAGCTCTTGCTTGGTCTTTTGAGTTTAAAGAGTTTCCAGCAGTGCTTGTAATGAAAAAAATGACACTTTCTGGTCATAGAAGTACTCGAGACCAAGGTGAAGAATTTACAAGTGAAGAGAGATGGTTATGTAGGAGTGCTATCGAGTCTAGAATAAATCCTCTCTTGGACATTGGACTTTTGCTGATACTATGAAGATCCATGACATCAGTCAGACTGCAACAGTTGAATCAGGGAGATTTCTTGATGTCTGATGAACCCAGACCACTTGAGAAGACAACACCCCTTAACTCACACCTAACAAGTTCGAGACCAAAATATCTACAAAATTCCTAGGCTATCACTAATCAGAGCACAACAGACCCAGCTGGGGTCGAAAAAAGCAGCATGTAGTGTACAGAAGCTAGTTGTGCCACTTGTAGATGATTTCTGCCATTGCAAGTAACTCATTGTCTGGTAGCCATAGACCAGGGACTGACTGCCTGTTGGGGTGTTGAAATCCCTGTGAGTAATTTTCACACAGAACCAAGAACATCACCATCACTTCCTCCTGGTATTCATTGTAAATACAAGAGAGAGGCTTTTACCTTGCACACAGAGCCTTGTTACAAGGTCAAGCATATCACGCCTTCTGATGTTCAAGAGAATAATAAGAGAGATTCTTGATCGGTTCCTGAAATGCTTCAGACAAATAACTGCATAGAATGAACGGACTCAGAAGCAGGCTGTTCAGTGCCTGGTCCTGAGGTTAGATGATCCAGCCCTTAGTGTTGTTGAAACCTTGATGAAGAACAGCAAGATGACTGGGAAAAAGTTGTGTATGAGTTAAATTACTAATTCATCCAAGTGGAGATTTAGGCAATTTATTGATCTGAGTTCGAGGCTCAGAAGAGGATTGTCATTGAGAAACTGACAGACTAAATTCAGTCAGACTTAACAGCCATCCATCTCCACAGGATGGAAATGCAAGGCAACCACACTGGTCTCTAGTGAGTATACATAGCTAAGCAGATCCTTCCACGGGATACAAGCTCACAACAAGGTCTGTCCACCGGACGTATGCCACAGTAAGGTACACCTATTGGGTTAAAGCCATTACATGGATACATGCTACCATAAGGTCTACCATGTGGATACACACCACAGGTATGGGTTATGCCTATATATGGACACTATCGGTGAGGAAGAGCCAAGCAGCTACTTCACTTACAAACTTGTGGGGCACTGGTGAAAGAACTGCCCATATCTTTCAGCACAGATCTATTGGTTTTGGACAGCTCAGCAGATGCTCACCAACCCACAATGTCAGCACCAGGCATCAGATCAGATCAGCAGGTCCAGTGACATGTGAAAGATGCTATGACAAATGGAAAATTGACAGAGCCCGAATCAGAATTGCCCACCATCTTGAATGACAACAGCTGAAAGCTAGCACCAAAGAGATCAATTGTCAGCCTAGCTTTATCAGGAATGAGTGGAGTTTGATATCTGCCAATGAAGGTACAAGAGTAAAAGGTTGATATTTTTGTAAACACAGGAGTAATGACGACTCTAGTGAACCTTGCAGTATTTCAAGCTCTTCAAGTGAGATCATCATTATGTTCAGTGAATACCAATTTCATTTTGGAGAATGGCATGTAAAGAAATAGTTATTATATATTTATTTTAATATCGACGTGTGTTTAGATTAAGTTTATATTTTTTAAAAATACATAGCTTATAGTGTTAAATATGTATTGCAAAACTCCTGCCTATTCTCCAAAGTTGTAGAAGATTCTCG
>NW_013667763.1:101604-118683 GCF_000517525.1 Limulus polyphemus
CTCAGTATTGTTACGTAAAACTGAAATTTCGAGAAAGACTCCACACGCCTATAAGTATAACCAACGCGACGCCACAAAAAAGAGAGTATCTATTATTAGTTTGCTATAGTCAGTGTGCTATAGACTTTAAAAGCTATAACTGTGATTGTTATAACGCTTACCAATCAGAAAATTTTAGATATTTGACTAGGAACCTTTACAAAGTTCGAACATTACAAATCATTTAACTTCAGTGGATCCTCATTGGACATTAGTATTTCTACGAAAACATTATATAAATTCATCGTGGTAAACTTGGCATGTGTGGCTGGTAAATAGCAAAGGACAAAGCTAGCTAGCTCCCTGTTAAGGGAATTATAACTCGTAATTAACTCACTCATCGTGAACCCTCGATAAGATATCAAAGAAGTTCCAAACTAGAAAGAAGACTGTAAGTTTGTGAAACTTTTGTTTATAAATCATTGTTTGCAATAACTGTTATTGTAAATTGTATTGTTGTGTGTAAGTTAAAACGTATTTGTGCTAAAAAAAAGAAAACTGTGTGTATCAATCTTGTTGGCAAATATCATAAACTGACTATATATCGGCTTTTATTTAACTGCTAAATCCAATTACAATTTAACTACTAAATTTAAAGTATTAGTTAACTCAGTTTCAGGTTATTTAAAATTCTAATACGTAACAGGCAATATATTAAACATTAGAGGAAAGATAGACCTCCAGCTTAGTCTGGAAGATGTTGCCCACAAAATGAATATAGTTATTTGTTAATTTAAGTTGTGCAATTGATGAAATGATGTTCCACTGAAAAGTCACCCAATGCCACCCAGATCGAGGCCAGGAATAGTGGTCTGCATGAGCATATATATAGAGAACAGAGTAATAATAATACCCCCATGTACACAAGCGATGTTCTGTGGTTATAAAATCCACACAGCATAGAAATACACTGTTTTCTGTCCAAAAAGACAGTACTAAAGTATGGTAGCATATTGAATAACAGTGTTGCAAGAATATAACTTTATCACAGTTCATTGCTTGGACTCACAACATAGAAACACGAATAGACTATTTTACCCCATGGTGCTACCTTGTCTGTGCATGGAATATCCTGATCTTAGACAAGCAGTGTGAGAGTTGAAATCAAGGCCATTATGGCTGTAGTAAAAGTCAAACATGAGTAGACGAGTCCAATGGATGCCGAAGTTAATACTTCAGGAGCTCCAGAATGGAAAATAAAAAACTCAGATCTAGCTTGGGCACTCCTAACTGTCCAGCAAGGTCAATCATGGCACTAGTAGAGAAGAGTAGTACAGATGCACGTACTCTGTGGCACCTGTACAAGTAGTTGTAATAATATGTGCTATACTATTGTTTTCAGTCTACGTATATGTATTGTGCTCCTACAGTACTGCAGCTAGTAATACTCAAAGCTCTGCAGCAAAAAATACTCTAGACTTTGCAAAACACAAAGATTGATATGCACTAATGTGTTAACCACACTTGTGCTAACAGTCAATGGTGATTCTTCTGTTTTCAAGTATTTTGAGCTGTTGAGTTCTGGTTTGAATGCTGTACAGTGTATACTGCCCAAAGAAAAACTAGCCAACACAATATAAACTTCAACAAAGGATTACTGGGTTTCATCTCCAAAGGATAGTTCTGGATACTGCTGATTCACTATTGAAGACTTCAATAGATTATTACTACATACTCATCATCATCACTTATTCCAAAAATGGGTTGAAGATTATACATTGTTCAATATGTTAGCTCAGATAGTTAAATATGTGTTAACTGAGAATTGGATAGCATGTTTAAGGGAGTTAACTTCAACAGCCAAGTATATGGTGAGTTTTGTAAAGGTAAAGACTCAAATTTCAAGTCCGATGGTTTGACAGAATGAATGCTAGTAAAGTGTGTTAATTCTGACAGAATCAACTGGGACAAACAATTGCCACATGCGATGATGGCATATAGAACAAAGGAAAAGGGGTCCACGGGTTTTTGTCGAGCCTGATTATGTTAAGATGAGAAGTGTTATTTCCTGTGGACGTGTCATGTAGTCTTCCACCAGAAAGAGGAGTTCCCCAATGTCCCCAAGAATATGTAGAATGCTAAGATCAATAGTCATTGATGCACATGAATTTGTCCAACAACAGGTTGATCAGATAGCATGATGAGAAATACAGGATTACGATCTGGAGTCATCCTGGCCAACCTGATGATGGAGAGAAAGCTGCAGATACCTATCAGGTGGTCTTTCATCAACTGGTAGTCGAACAAACTACATGCTGAGACTGGAGAATGAAATTCAAATGTCATCCTCCTGATTGATATAGATGAGATTCATCATAAAGGCTAGGAGGGCTGGGTAGTTGGAAGGCTACTGACCAAAAGGGTGTAGTGACCCAGAGCGGTAAGGTAGAATAGCATATATGGAATACACCATTGGTTAATGCTTGATTATCACAGTTAGTATGATCATTAGTTCGAGAGCCTGATGATTGAAAAGAAGTAGTATTTCTTGCTTTCTGAAAAATTCAGCAGCAAGTTCTGGCAGAATGTATGGACTACAGTTTGTGGCTGTTACCCGATTATTGATAGTCAGGACAGTCTCTGGTCTGTATAGTCATGATCTTTAAGAAATTGGCATTCTTTGCTTTCCAAGCCATTGAGTGATATTAAGATGCAACGTATTGTCTATTTTGTACAATTATCACTTGATTATTTACAAGACAATAATGTAATTGAAAGGGTGTTGCAATCCCTTGCTTTTGAAGCCATTAAGTGAAGTTTCCGATGCAAAGCTTCGTCCATTGTTTTTAAAAAAAGCACTCTAAGAATCTCACAAAAAATATTTGATCTTTCTATAAAAACAATGTCGAATCTTTCATCAATGATATAATATATCACAATATAACAGCACGAATTTTAACCTCGGTAAATATACTTTTAGCTCAAAAGCCTCGACATGTCATAATTTTACCGTATTATTTATTTTGTGAAGCCTGAAGTAGACATAAGTTGAATTTGACTGCCCCTACACAACACTGCCATTTCATAACAATCAAATAATAAATTAGAGATGAGGCTGTTTAAGAAAGTTAGGCGTGAATATTTCTACTGTCTAGCAGGGTAAACGGAGGACAGCACAGTCAGAGAGAGCTGATCAAATGAAATTGCAGGGAAAGTATGAGATTGGGAAGTCATCAAGTTCCTTGGCACATATTCTGTAAACGAAAATGAGCATGAGTGCATGTTAAGCCTATAGACATGTCATTTGACCAATATATAGTACACGGATGCAACTGATCATTAAAACTGCCCTTTAACTTACACACTCAGCTGGTCCTTTGGCCAATTAGAATTCAATCGACCTTTTCACTTAATCGAGACTTCCATTATTTAAGGTAAAGTTTTAGCTACGATTAGTCTCTCTATCATAGACTAGCCAGTACTTTGTCTGTCTTGCTCTTTCCTAAGACGGGCTTTTGATGTTCTTTTAGCTAAGTTCTTGGATGATGTGCAAGACTTATTTCTCAGCGAGGAGACAAAGAAAGCCACCAAAATTGGAATTTCCAGGCATAGCCTGACCTAAATGTAGTCTGAGATCAGGGATGAGGATGCGTTGCTAGTTGACACATTCAGAATGGCCCTGCGGTCTGTACTACCACCTTCAATAGCAAAGAATCAAAATACTAAGAGGATCATAATCCCTGCAACTGGGAGCCCAACAATGGAAACACCAGCTACAACTCCAGAGGATCTTAGCCTTCAAGCCATTCAATAAACTTTGGCATTGCCACTCTTGACACTACCAAAGGAAGAGATGAAGCTGGAGGAGTGATGGGATCAACGATCTGTCTCATTGGAGTATGTGCTACAATTACCAGAAAATACATGCATCTTTAAAGGGAAAACTACATCCCAAAACTGAAGAAGAGCTTTTGGGTGCTCAAGCCCCAAAACGATTGAGGTGCAGATGGGCTTCAGGATAACTCAGGATCAGAAGACTGTGATGACAGGCATCCAGAAAGCTAGGTGATTTATGAACCAGCTTCTGCCAACGATGAGGGAGTCTTCACATCGAGGATGGGGGCATCAACCTCTGGCTGCTCAGATAGGATGTACATGTCATGAATGATGGGCTTCCCATAAAGAGATGCCAGGATCCATCACTAAAAATACAATGAATGAACTCTGAGAAAAACTACTGAAGTTGATAACATACCACTCAAACTCGAGTACATTTCAGTGTTGAAAATACACTTGAGAAATGGCAGCCAAATAGATAGAAGTATGAACCAAGCAACACGAAGGAAGATCATCTGAGGCAGAAAGTAAAAAACAATGGTAGCAGAGAGTAAAGACAGTGGTGGTCCTAGAGAATTTGTTGGTGGGATTGAAGTGAGTGTGAGTAATGTTTTGGACAGTTTTGGGAAATTTGTATATTTTGTAATATAGATCAAATTATTGTAACTTATATTGTTTATCTTATATTTTCATTCAAATTGGAATCACTTTTAGATATCCCTCTGCCTTTTGCATTCATCAGTGCACGGATTTGGGTATTTCTTGGTTGGGTAGTTTTGTATATTCACCTTATTATTATTTATATATATAGACTGCATGTGAGCGTGTGTAAAAGAACAGGGACTTTTTATATGTATACATTTATTATTTTTAATTTCATGCATAGCATATATATATATATATATATACTGTAAGCTTACCATGCTACTGCTTGTATATTCAAATTAAAATGGGTATTTTCAGTGTTAAAGGTTTGAATTTGTTTTTCTAATTATATCATCTTCTTTTTTTGTTGTTATTATACAGTAATCTTCATTTATGTCTACATTTTCTTTTAACTGTTATAATGATGTGTTCGTTTCGTGATAAAGGTTTTTGTATGACAATCTTCCTTTATGTTAGCCTGGTGGTTATGGTTAGAGCGCTCGATTCGTAATCTGCGGGTCGCGAATTCATCTCCCCGTCACCGAACATGCTCGCCCCTTCAGCTATGAAGGTGATATAATGTGACGGTCAATCTCCCTATTTGTTGTTAAAAGAGTAGCCCAAGAGTTGGCGGTGGATGGTGCTGCCTAGCTGCCTTCCCTCTATTTTATCACCCCAAAATTAGGGACGACACGAACAAACCAAATTCTCAGTGTTAAAGGTATTTTTGATATTGTTTCAACAATGAATTCAAAAACCAATGGATAATGAATCAGAATGAAACAATATCAAAAATACTTTTAACACTGAGAATTTGGTAAATTATATATACAATTAAAGGTTTTGTTAATTATTATCATTCTTTTATTGTGAAATGCACTGTCTTATAACCCCCCAATGGCACAGCGGTATGTCTGCGGACTTACAACGCTAGAAACCGGCTTTTAATACCCGTGGTGGGCAGAGCACAGATAGCCCTTGTGTAGCTTTGTACATAATTAAAAACAAACAAACAAGCATTGTCTTATATTTCACATGAAATACATTTAAAATGTTTCTATTTGACCATTTCATTTTGTCACGTTCTTTAGTGTTTTTACTTGATTTCTAAAATTAAAAGATCATATATAAGGGATTGATTTTTGGTCTCCAGTTCTAATTAAAGAGTTTTTTATTTTAATGAAATACTTTGATTTTTTTCATTCTCAGATTATAAATAAAGATTATACTTTCTTACTGTATCGTATTTTATGTTGTATTTAGAGGATTTTATCTTGTTGTATTAAGGTGTAGTTCATTCCTAAAAGTTTGTGTTTTCCATGAGGCGTGTAAGTAGTTCTGATTTTTGAGGAATAAAATTAATGTACTCTTCAACCATGTCGCAAGTTTAAAGACATTTTCAATAGTTTTCAGTTATTTAGTTTTCGTCCTGTAATGGAGGAAACTCGTGGTTTACAATATCGTTAAGCTTACTTCAGTTAATTGCTTTGTTTATATGTTCCCTCCAATAGGTGAGGTTTCTTCGGCCGGATAGGATATATCAGTAATATATAGTATTTGAGTTAAAAGGATTGACACTGTAATATCTTTTGCTTACCGATTATGACATTGACTAAATGTTACATCAAAACTAATGCTATGAGGCAATAAATGTTACAAATTGATACTGTCAACTTGATGAAGTAAGCGAGTTTACCTGTTGAATTTTCGGCGCGCTTTCTTGGTTCAGATCTGCTATGAGGTTAGAGTGAATATTTTCATGTAAAATAATCGTGTTTAGTCCGACGAAAATCTATCCCGAGAGAGAGAAAGCTATGGATCTAAACACAGCCTAATAGAAGCAACTGGCTTTTCATGTGCGCGAGCGTACGCTGCGTTTTCTTTTCGTTTGTTCTTTAATAAAAGTTATTTTCATTTTTACACACACTAGGAAGACTCAGTTAATTTGTCCAATCAGCATCACTCTCCTTATTTCTTGAACGAATCTATAGTTATTTGCGAATCCTCTATCTGATTCTTGGCAGGAAATCAGTAGTAGTTTTTACCTGAAAATGTCACATCATGATCCTTATACAAATTCATCTGAGTATAGAATTCACTTTCCTAATCATATACCTTAGAATATCTTAATGGATATCTTAATGCTAGAGAAACGAATATTATTCGTAAACGTTCTCTAAGCGTCTTACTAGTTGTAATAAAGAGACTAATCTTACGGATTGCGTTAAGCCCTACAGACCTTTCTCTTGTGAATCAAGACTTAGGTCTAAGATTATCGAAGTAGGCGTTCAACTTACTACTGGGTCTTAATAGTTGATTATATACGTCGCAAATAATGAGCAAGTAAATGTTTGTAAGTTATTATGTGTCAGATGCAGTTAATTAGGAAAGAAATTCATAGGCGTGTTGTCTGAGGAAGAAGTTATTTCTACCTGAAAAGTGGTGGCGCTTTTACACGAGGAAAAACTAATAACAGCAAATTTAGCTCTCAACGTCATTTTGGCTATTTTTGTGTAGTTTGCCACTATTCCTATTTCTATTTGCTCGATCCTCAAATCTTTTTTTTTTCCCCTTTAGGCCTGCTTTAGTTTTTATATGCGTACGAAGTCAAATAATCTTTAGTTTCCATTAAGGTCGTTTAGCTCAAGACCTTGAGTTAGTTTTTGGTTATTTTACCAATTATAGAGTAAATCAGAAACTTAAAACCATTTTTTTCAAAAATTTAGAAACTCTTTATCTTTATTTTCTTCAGTATTTGCGATAAAGTTATATATTAAATCCGATATCAAGAAAATTAATAAAGTCTTACTCTCATTACGTCCTTCACCGGGAATTCAAGTTGAGAATTATCCAGTTTATTAAAATCAACAATCGTTATCTTAAAAATACGTCAGTTCAAGCAAACATATTATGTTTATTCTGATCACGGCTTAAAAGTTTGCAATTTCAACTAATCACCAAATTAAGACATCGGAGTCCGTTCAGGATAATTACTTTCTAGAATGATTACGTGTTTTTGCATTTACTCTCTGTAATTGAGATATTTTTTTAAAACCACTATAATCTGGTCTTTATATACTGTTAGAAGGTTTAACCTTTTCTTCAGTTATTTTTTAGAAATAATAAGGTGACCTTTTTTATAGTTTTAGAAACGATAAGTTGTTCTTCAGATAGTTTTAGGAAGAATAAGCCATACTGTTATATAACTATCAATAAAATATGAAACGTAAGTTTGTTTAAAAGGCGAAAACGTAGGCCAGCAATTAGAACACGAAGATAGAAATAAAGTACTACCACTTTTAGGATTTACTAAACTACAATCTTAGTAATGACGTCTGCTTTTGTACACGGATTCGCTGCTAACGGATTAAAGCTTCTTGCGTTCTTTTCTGACAATGGGAAACGTGTTTACACTATTTAAAAGCTTGTTTTTCTTCCCTAAGTACGTTATTGATTTCAAAACTTTGAAAACTATATCCGAAGAAAGTACTGTCTCTTATATAATGTATATAACTGAATTATCTGAGAAAATGAGACTAGATGTATTTATTCAAATACGAGTTATTTATCTCTCAGACATCAGCGAAGTCTAGTACAAATTTACCTATAAAATATTTTAGTGTACATATAAAAAAAAATTCAGAAGTAAAAATGTTACGCCTGCTACAGATCTTGATATAACTGCTACCTTGTCAGCCATTAGAGCTTACAAGTGGGAAAAAGGGAATGACTTTTGTTTCGTACAGATGAAACTTTTAATAATAATAAAAAACTCTGTAAATAAACCAGTCTTTAAAATCTGTGAGTTGTATAAGTCATATTTTAAACCGGGCTTCGATACTCGTGGTGGGCAGAACACAGATAGCCCATTGTGTAGCTTTGTGCTTAACTACAGACATGCTTTTTTTTTTTAATCCAGTGTCAGTAACGATCCGTTGCTTCGATTTTCAACCTTTTTTTTTAACTTTGATTTTAGATTTGTTGATTAGATCTTTTCCTGAAAGGAGTACATGGGTAACCAGTTGTTGATCAGTACACTTGAAGATACACATGCAAAAGAAAAGAAAAAGCTTTGTTGTTCTTGATTCAGATCGTTTATTATTTTCATCCCGGTATTTGAAATCTGCCATTTCCATAAATGTTCCAGAATATTCGATAAAGCTACTGGCAATAAGCATATCAATGGGAGGACTTGTGTCCCATTTTTGATTGGCTGAGATTTTTTTTTTATTTTTTACATAATGTAACATACATTACCTAAAATAACGTCCCCAGGTGGGACAGCAGTAAGTTTACGGATTTACAACGATAAAATCCGGGGTTCGAGTTGCCGCAGTGGACGCAGCAGATAGCCCAATGTGGCTTTGCTCAAAACAAACTAAACATAACAATTAAGTACTCTTTTCAAACAAAATAAGTAAATGTATCTACTTTTGATGTGTTTTGGAACGGTTTTTTATAAAACAGGAAATCACAGGCTCTATCCCAATTTCAGGTGGAAAAACTTTAGAAGTAGTCGTAGCAGGTATTTTCTTAAATAAACATTTCATACCTAACGTTTTTTTGTTGTTGTTGTTTTCTTCTTACTATTATTTAGGATTTTCGCACAAGGCTATATATATATATATATATATACAAGGGCTATCCCTAATTCGGAACTGATTGATTGGAGTGAAGGCATGTAGTCAGCAGCACCATCCGCTAACTCTTGAACTACTCTAATCGAATAGATGAATTTCGCGAGCACTCTTATAACGCGCTCACAGACATTTTCAGGTAACGGGACACAAACCATGGACCCGCTGATTCACACTCCGTTACGCTAACGATCATACCATTCCCGGCCTACATAAATACTTACGTGAACTCCTGTTCGTAGTACCTTTTTTATTTATCTATTTTTCATTTAGGTCATAAAATAACGTAAATAAATGTCTCCTACCACAAACAAAATCCCGTGTATTTTACGTAATTTAATAGCAGCGTTTTATTAAATTTATTCTTAATATATTAACATATATTTTCTTCGACTAACGTGAACGTTCCTAGGAATAAAAGTAAACTATATAATTGTAGCAACCTCCCAAGTTCCTCGTGAAGCTACCTGGGTTGAGGCTAAGGTTCTAATGCTCAGTGCACCTGCCTCTGCGAAAGCACGGAGAAGCAAGGGGTGGTTAAAGCCCACTTTAGTTAGTGTCTTTTCATTATTGCCTGAAGCGTGCACGTGACAGCTCCGGCGTAGACGACGATTTCCGGAGCAAGCCTAAAGCTTCCATATCTCCAACAAAAGGGAAGGACTTAAAGAGAAGTTCTCGAAAAATAGGTTCATTCTCTCCGAGAAACGATCGGAAAATATC
Organism: Limulus polyphemus; assembly: GCF_000517525.1. NCBI lineage: Eukaryota > Metazoa > Arthropoda > Merostomata > Xiphosura > Limulidae > Limulus > Limulus polyphemus. The sequence goes on from NW_013667763.1 coordinate 111,423, forward strand.
TTGCTTCTGAGATACAGCAATTAGACATAATCGTTGCCTAATACATTCATTTCATACGCTGCATATTCATTCTAATTTTCTTCGCATCATCAGTATTGTGGAACATTGCTTAAATAGAGTGTACCAAAATTGTCACTTTCGAAACGTCTTTACAAAAAAAAAAAACAATATTGATAACTTGCAAGCATACGAAAAGCACCAATACTGTCATATAACATCGAAATGATGTTTATGTGTAAGTAAGTAACTTTAGTTTATAACCCGCACACATATATAAATATATATACCAAGATAGCGATATACCCCTACTTAACACTAGATCAAAGCATGTTGTGCCACTACCGAGGGTCTGTTTCAGACCTGGTTGAGCTTACCGAAGAAAAGAGCCAGCGATGCTGCGCTGAAAGCAAACTTCGGCGGGTTTTCACCACCAACTCCAGGCGAAAAAAGAAAACCACGTCAACTGTTTTCAGCCTCAACTCTGTACTTAAGGAACCTTTGCGCTTAGCCAACTCGGTGCCCTTGACCTTTGACCTTCGTGGGTGAGTCTTCCTAATTACTTCTCAAGTGACTCGATTGTAACACATAAAGTTATGTGTGTAAACTCGGTTTGGGTTTCTTCGTAAGTTCAAAATAAATATCATGATATAATGTTTTCCTAACATCCAGAAATGTATGCATAATTTTACTTAACACGCGTGAAAAATTGGGCAGTTTTTTATTTATCTTTGTCGAAAATTCCGAACTTGAACTATGCATTACAATAGTCCTAATTCCTAAACTAAATATTATTTTTTATTGAGGTATCGTGAACTGTGAATTACAGTAGTCCTAAACTAAATATTGTTTTTATTAAGGTATCGTGAACTGTGCATTACAGTAGTCCTAAACTAAATATTGTTTTTATTAAGGTATCGTGAACTGTGAATTACAGTAGCCCTAAACTAAATATTGTTTTTATTAAGGTATCGTGAACTGTGAATTACAGTAGTCCTAAACTATATATTGTATTTTATTAATATATCGTGAATTGTGCATTACAGTAGACCTAAACTAAATATTGTTTTTATTAAGGTATCGTGAACTGTGAATTACAGTAGTCCTAAACTATATATTGTATTTTATTAATATATCGTGAATTGTGCATTACAGTAGACCTAAACTATATATTGTATTTTATTAATATATCGTGAATTGTGCATTACAGTAGTCCTAAACTATATATTGTATTTTATTAAGGTATCGTGAACTGTGCTTTACAGTAGTCCTAAACTAAATATTGTTTTTTTATTACTTAATTAAGGTATCGTTTAATAGAGTTCAATATGAAACTTTCTGATCAGTTAGTTAGCCAAAGTACTTTCTGTCCGATATTATTTTCATGTTAGTATGTAATCTGTCTGTTATATCATCTAAAGCTAAACATGCAACTAAAAATCTTAGAATTGTACAAAATATGTAGATACTTTAGAGTAGTGTTGTAGAGAGGTATTTTTATTAAGATAAATATGTTCACGTTCTTAATGATATTTCTTTTTTAGTATAGTATAGTGTTTCGAACACCAGATGTCACAACATTTTAAAATTTAAAGTAGTCGTTTACTTTGTTTCTTTTGGTTTTACATCTATTTCAAAACTTCAATTTTAGGGGAGGGAGATATTGTTTCATATATAGATTGCCGTTTTAGAAAACGATTACTAATCTTCATTCATTTGTGAGGAGAGTGTTATACACATATATTCATAAACCGTGATTTTTAGTTCCTTAACAATGCCTGAAGTGTATAATATAATAACCATAAATACATGAGTGTTATACACATATAACATTTTCATAAACCGTGATTTTTAGTTACTTAACAATGCTTCAAGTGTATAATAATTGTAAATACATGAGTGTTATACATATATATCATGTTAATAAACCGTGATTTTTAGTTACTTAACAATGCTTCAAGTGTATAATAATTGTAAATACATGAGTGTTATATATATATATCATGTTAATAAACCGTGATTTTTAGTTACTTAACAATGCTTCAAGTGTATAATAAACATAAATACACATAACTTTGTTTCACAACTATGAAAATTACTTTAAGAGAGCCTCATCTAGCACTTTCTTAGGTTCAGACAAGCGACACTGATCTTTCAGTTAACTGTTTTAAATTTAGGTTTCTTCATTAAAATAATGCGATTTAAACAGAGGAATTTTGTAACCGTTGGCTTAGTTACTTGTACTGGAGCACGAGAAGAACAAGTCCAAGTATATAGTGGTTATTGAATATTTTTTCACTACACACAACCTTAAGTAGTGATGCCAGTGCCTGTATATAAGATATGAAAATGCCTTAATGTTTGAACCTGTCTACATCTCTGTAAGAATACTACCACATGAATTAAGTAAGTTATCTCTTTCCATTGCTCATTCCTTTATGTGAAATTATTCTGGTAATTGTAGGTTTAGTTGTCGGTAACCTATTTTAGACTGTTTCATGGACTAAATAGATGGATGGATAGATAGAAAAATAGATATGCATGACGAACGTCCTTAGTAATAAGCTGTTGTGTTCTCATTAGTTCTTTATTACTCAGATTCTGTAATTGTTTGTTTGTTTTGAATTTCGCGCAAAGCTATACGAGGGCTATCTGCGCTAGCCGTCCCTAATTTAGCAATGTAAGACTAGAGGGAAGGCAGCTACTCATCACAACCCACCTCCAACTCTTGAGCTACTCTTTTACCAAAGAATAGTGGGACTGACCGTTACATTATAACGCCCCCACGGCTGAAAGGTTGAACATGTTTGGTGTGACGGGGATTCGAACATGCGACCCGCAGATTGCCATGCCGGGCTCAGATTCTGTAATCTAAACAGAGACAAGATATATTGATTGATAAAGCCATTAATCACGCTTCATGAATGTATAATAACCAAATGTAACTTTTAATTTATGATGTTATGCACAAAGAAAAAGCCCTCTTGCCTGTAGTGCTACGAATTCTTATTGGTTTCTAAATCAACATCCAGTGATGTACTTATTGCCGGTGTTTACGAATTACTCCGATCGTAACTCAAATGGTAATTAAAGACGACATGTAGGAAATTGTTTGTCTGTACATATAGGTTTAGTAAAACGGCATTGTGTACAATCTGGTATGAGTTGTGGTGTTTGTATTATTAGGATAGAAGAATTATTAGATTATATATACAAGCGTAGCTTCGTACAAGTGGAACACAACCTAAAACAGAAGTTAATCGAACGGATGTTGTGTGTTTTTATAAATTGTGTGCTGAATTCAGTTTTATCTGGTTGTTTTACACCTTTCTTTGATGTTGCATTCAGTTTTGTCTGGTCGTTTTACACCTTTTTATGGTGTTGGATTCAATTTATATGGTTGTTTTACACCTTTTCGTGATTTTGGATTCAGTTTTATCTGGTTGTTTTAACCCTCTTGTGATGTTGGATTCAGTTTTATCGAATTGTTTTACACCTTTTTCTCATGTTGAATTCAGTTTTATCGAATTGTTTTACACCTTTTTCTCATGTTGAATTCAGTTTTATCTCGTTGTTTTACCAATCGTGTGATGTTGAATTTAAGAATTAAGTTTGATTATTATTTTTTTCTGAATAATTTTAATATCTGTTGTAAAAATATGTGTGCTTTATAAATTATTTTGTTTTAAGATAAATACACAGCAGAATATAACAAAATAATATTTTTGTCAATATACTTTACCTATTTAAAGTGAGCTTTTAAGTTACATGTGTTAGAAGTTAATACAGTAATAAACATTGATAAAGAGCTAATATATAAGTTATTCCGAAAAGCGAAAACAAAACCTTAGTGGTTCTTAGCAACTAATTTTGCAACAGTATACAAAATGGTACGTGCATCGCACAAACTGAAAACACTGCCAGTCAAGTTGCTGTGTCTCGGGTTTTCTTGTTCAAATATATTAAGATTAAAAGGTTAAGTATAAACGTCGCTAATAATACACCAAAGCAATATTATTAAAACTTTACCAAACTTCGACCTCAAAGGTGTATCTGAGCGAATAAAAAAGGTGGTACTTAATGCCCGTGTCACGTAAGCATGATACATTTGGTTAAGTGATTTCATCCTTATCTTATCAGTTGCCCTAGTAAGCTAGTTCAGGTACAGGTTAAAATGGTTGGTTATTAGCAACGTATAGTTTACATGCTACTGTGGTATTTTTATATATATATTGGAAACTTATTACACCGTTTAGGAGTGACATGATTAAAATTATTTTGACATCTTATTTCATTTTAAAAGGGACGATGCTTCTCTAGCTCGGGCATTATGTACCCTATTTAAGTAGTTTTCAATAATATAATGAAGTGATACTAGGGACAGGTAGTAAGACTTTATACCATAAAACAAACAACAAGAAATGAAATTAGGGACGTTTAGCACAACATTAAACGAAACTTGAGGCATCAAAACTTTATTTAATACGTTAGAAAACAAAAAAAAATCTATGTAATTATAATTTTAATATTTATCAAGACAAAAATAGCAGTATTTTAAATAAAACTAAGGTATTTAGTAATATTTTATACTATAACCTGCGAAACATTAAGTAAGGCTATGGACTTCTAGCGAGTGTAGTGTGGTTAATAGCCACATTAAACGAGTTTTTAATAACGTTAAACGACAAGTTTGAAATCGAATGTAATATTCCACGGTCGTAATGACGTCAACATTGAAACCTAAAGCAAGACCCTTTTAGGCCTATTCCTAATTAAAATCGTAAGCAACCACGACAAATTTATTATAAGTTTTTCATTACGACCTTAATCCAATCTAGTTTGGCGTCGGCCGGTATTTATGTAAGTCAATAATGTTTACTCTCAGGTGGCTGGCAACCATACTGAGCGAAGCATATTCAGTGAACTCGCGACCCTCAGATTGCGATCGAGCGCCCAAATCACCAATTATAAGTATTAATTCCCAGAAAATAAAAACACGACTTCTTTCAGTCAATATAATTATTTCATATCATCGTGCTTAATAACAAGTAACAGGGTTGGTTCGTTGTTTTCGTTTCTCAATTACTACTTCTTTGTTTATGAACTGTCCTACTGAACTAATTTACTCGACTGGCAGCTTGTCACTTAATTTTGTCTGGCACGTCTTTTTTGTGACTTATTATTGTATCTCACGTTTAGAATCAACTTAAAGAAGTTTATATTATATGATTATATGTCACTTTCTATCATTTATGTCAGTTACTTGGTCAGGATCCAGCCAGTATTAACCATATATACTAATACATATTTTTTATGTTCTTTAGTTTTACAAACTAAACTAGTATGGATTTAATTGTGTGAAAACATCTTATAAACAATGCAAAGTTTCACCTGACATGCTACTGCCGAAACATCAGTGCTGTCTTACATATTTCACATCTGTGCAACTCATCTCCTCCTGATTGCTTGTAAATTTAGACACATTCTGAACAATTCAAGATTGTAAATATATATGTGGTAGGTTGTATCATTTCTATTGTGATATTAAAAGATTCACTTACAACGTATTGATCTTAGTCACTTAAATGTGTAGAAAAAAAGCAAACTGCTTTCAGGAAAAATATTTTGTGAACAATGGTTTAAATGTGCTAGCTTAGTAGACAACCTTGCCTCTGATACACCTGATGACGTATATGGAAAGATGTAATCAATGGGTTATCAGTTTCACTGACTTTGAACAATCAAAATGATTATTTTAAAACTGTATGTATTTATTAACACCAAATAACTGAGTTTATCAGTTTTTATACCTAACTAAATATTTCCTCTCGTTCTTTTGATTAGTCTTTATCGTGTATAACACAGTGTTTTATTCTACAACACACGTGTTAGTTCTTGTATTATTTTGGTGATAATTTTATCTCATAATTCCTTATTAAAGTACTAGTTGTTGTTTTCATTTACTGGTTATCAGTTGTGCTGTATAAGGCTAGCCACTGCTTCTGATATGGTTTGTTCTCTCACACAAAGTAATTCGTATCAATTGAATGGCAAAAGACGGCGTGAGACAACCAAGCGAACAGCACGTGTTATTAAGTTTATTTCTTTATCTCATCTACAAATAAAATTACTTGTCATAACATGTGATGAAATTTTACATTTTTGTTATCACAGCAGAAGTTATGTTGCAAATCAATTAGTATCCATTTTGTATCTCGTAAGGAACCACTCTCAATCGTAACAATGATAATTTCCGGATAGCGTGACATTCAGAAGTTTAGAAAATAAACTTTCTTGAAGTTCACCTCTTGTTCGCTTCATCAGGTACTACCGTATGGAATGTTTCCCACTCAATACCTCTCAATTGCGAGCGTAAGGTATTCCATGTAAAGTCTCGATAATGAACCTTCGATAAACGTCATAAACTGCAGCAAAATAATGGAAGAAACTTTTAAACACTCATTAACTACTTATGTATGTAAATCAGATTCTAAGGAGGGCTTTTTTATTATATTTGGTGAGGGTATTTCTGTTATACAGTTTAGAATATATCGAGTAAATACACCTCACAGTTACTACAGTTCAAGTAATATGCACGTGATTTTCTTCGTCTTAAAAATGTTAGTTTTAGAGCATAAAATTGTTCATTTTTTTCCTATTATAAGCACAGTTATATCTTGTACAGTTAAAAATATGTGACACTTATGACTCATAGATGAATCAGAATTTTTTATGGTTTTTGTTAAACATTCAAGAAAGTAGTTATTAACTGATTTTGGCTCACGCATTTATAGATATGAAGTTGTAAATGTTGGTAATGAATACAAAATCTTTCAAATTGTAATGCGATGTTCCAACATAACTTCTTTATATAGATGGTACGTCCTTTATTTATTGGCTATATTCATACATACTAGCAGAGACCCGCAAAACATTTCCGGCCAAATTAGTATCTTTATCGTAACAGTACTTCTTTAAATATAACATTTCTAGCACAATACAAACGATTTTGTAATCGTAGACAACGAAATGTGTAAATCTACTTGTATATAGGCTGTATTTTATAAAACTTTATGTCAGGCCTAAGTTCGATAACGAGATCAATTAACACTGTAACCTGTGTACGTTGTTTTTTGTATTTTTTCAACTTTAGTTAGGACTAAACTTTACTGTACTTAATACTATCAATAAATAAAATTATAATGTTATTCTACGACCTAACGTCAAACTTTTTTTTAAAACTTTGATAAGTTTTTAATATTCT
>NW_013667763.1:118704-134729 GCF_000517525.1 Limulus polyphemus
GTTGTTACTTCTTTTTTCATACAGCAATTGTAGCGATTTGATCATTGAGCTTTGCAGCTCTCTGCCGCAGGCAAGTTTGTCGTCGAGAGAATAATACGCACGTTATATGCATAATGTTATCCATACATCTTAGCAGAGTTCTCATTCAACCGTTTTATTATTTATTTAATAGTTTAGTATTCTAATAAACCTCCGGCAGGGAAATAATTAATTGAAATTCATTCTGATTTTAATATCATACAGAGTTGTTTTTTTTTTAGGCACTATGTCACATCTTAAGTTCTTTTTCAATTTTCTAGATTTCACTTTGTTTGTTTGTTTTAAATTTCGCGCAAAGCTACTCGAGGGCTATCTGCGCTAGCCGTCCCTAATTTAGCAGTATAAGGCTAAAGGGAAGGCAGCTAGTCATCACCACCCACCGCCAACTCTTGGGCTACTCTTTTACCAACGAATAGTGGGATTGACAGTCACATTACATCGCCCCCACGGCTGAAAGGGCGAGCATGTTTGGTGTGTAGGGTATTCGAACCCGCGACCCGCAGATTGCGAGTTCTGTGCCCTAACCACCTGGCCGTCTAGATTTCAGAGCTACCGTTCTTGCTTTTAAATTAATCCTTAATTGATTATGCATCTTCATCGCCATGCATCTTTATTAACCCATGCGAGAATAGAGACGTGTTTAAGCATGGAACACTTCACGATCTTTGTTGCGTCAGTTGATAATTACCTGAATATTTGATATTGTTAGAAAATAACTGTGTAGTTTTTTGTTGTTGAAATAAATCTATTCTTATTTCAAGGAAGTTACCAGTTCATTTATTTTTCACTGTAAAGAGGTGATATCTTAACATTTTGCATTTAAAATACGACACTTACGAATTCTATAGTCAATGAAAAAATACAAACAATTAGAATCTTAATGCTCCAAGTATGAAAATTCTTGACATTTTGAAAGTTCCTTTCTGTTTCAAGCGACCTCCAATGGCTCAGTGTAAGCCTAAAGCCTTATAACGCTAAAAACTGGATTTCGATACCCAAGGTGGGCACAACACAGATAGCCCATCATATAGCTTTGTGCTTAACAACAGAAACAGAAATTGTATTTTTTCGTAAAGTGTGAAACATTTTACGTTAAAGTCCAATTCACACTGAACAAAATAGTCAATTAACAATGAAAAAATAGCCAATTAACACTGAAAAATAGTCAATTAACACTGAAAAACAGTCAATTAACACTGAAAAAAATTGTCTTGAATTTATTTTCTTGTATGAATTACACTGGACGAATTTTTAAACTCCTAAATAGCTATTCTTCACAGTCTTAACTTTCATCTTTTTATTCATTGACGTTACTCGGACTAATAAAGATATCTATAAGAATCGTTTGGCATCGAAATCCATGGGTTTCAAAGCTTGAACTCAGGTTACCAATACTCTTGCCTAGTATTTCAAAATTCATATTATCATTTACAAAACACTACGCCTCGAAGTGCCGGTTATCTTTAATATATATATATATATATATATATATATATATCAAATTCAACTTTAATTTAGAAACAAATACAAAGATTAAAAATGTCATATTAAAAGGATTTTGTGCCTCATCAAGTCGTCACGCTCCATGTCGCCACATCCATTCATAGTGTATCTGACGGCCGTGCATATTGGCAACAGCCCTGCAATGTAGTTTCTATTGAAAAAGGCTCCGTAGTAAGGCTATTATGTCCAAATCACACCTTTCCTCCTTTCAGTTACATACCCTTTCCAAAACCGATTAGTTTCCATGACATCACACTACCAACGAAATGCCAAGCAATATTAAAATGTAGTTCTGATACATTCTGTTCCAACACGATTATTTATATTGGCTGTGGTTTTCATGTGATTCTTTGACTTGCACATTCAAAATCCTTTCTGTATAGCGTAATCAACCCTCTGTATAAAGCAATCTGAATGTTTCTGTCTACCATATGTGCATTCCACTATGATGTTTGAATAAAGATACAAGCATAATATATCATTTGATTATTAACTTATCACTCGGGTTACCGGTAGGGTTCGTATCGGCTTTTTAAACGCATTTTTTTAAATTATTTATACAATAAATTTCCTGTTGGTTACAGAATCCGAAATAACATGAGTCACAAACACACATACAGAATTTTAAACGAAATACCGAAAGTATTGCAATTAGTCCAACCAGTTATTGCTGGGGTATCCCTATTTCTTACATACGTTTTGTTTGTTTGTTTAAAAGCAAAGTCACATTAAGCTATCTGCTGTGCCTACCGCGGGGAATATAACCCCGGATTTTAGCATTTTAACTCCGTAAGCTTACTGCTGTCCCACTAGATGACTCTTTGACACAGAAAGTGAGTGAATTCACTTAATTATTTTAGCCAGTTTCTTTTTTACTGGGGAGGGGACAAAATTACTGTAGTATGATGTAAACTTTCACGGTAATGTATGATTTATAAACAGGTCAATAATTTGAAATTTAAGCATCTGAACAATCTTTTATGTTATAATTCAAGGTTATTATAGTTCCACTAAATACGACAATACTAAAACAATTTAGCAATGCAGTATTTCGGTTGTATCTTTCCAAACATATTTGCAGTTTTTGATTTTTCTATCAGAAGGGTATTTCAAAAAGCAAGATTTGATATTAACATAGGGTGTCCACACTTGATAGTGATATGATATTTACGTGGGATGACCACATTTCATAGTGATATGATATTTACGTGGGATGATCACATTTGATAGTGATATATTTACCTGAGATGACCACATTTGATAGTGATATGATATTTACGTGGGATGATCACACTTGATAGTGATATGATATTTACGTGGGATGATCACATTTGATAGTGATATGATATTTACGTGGGATGATCACACTTGATAGTAATATGATATTTACGTGGGATGATCATACTTGATAGTGATATGATATTTGCGTGGAATGATCACACTTGATAGTGATATGATATTTACTACATTTGTTTAGGTAAAAACTCGGCCTCGTTCTCGAGATTTTTCAATTATCTTAAAGTGATCGATTGCAAACTATTGTTGTTTGTCCAGCCAAATGAAAACTACCTGTTTCAACCGTCTATCATTTTAATATTATTCCCGCAATAAACTCTGACTTATTTTAAAGATAAACTCGGGAAACGATAAATGCATAGTAGAATTGGAACTTGAACTCGAATACCACTTGGGGTAAAGGGCCAGGTCAGAGACAGTTAGATTTAGAGTAAAGCCGTCCTATATTTTGAGCTATTGACCAGAGAGGAACCAGCTAGACAGCAACACTCGTCACTACAAGCCCTTTCACCCAAATAACGGGATTATCTATCATTTTTTATAATGTGTCCACCGTTGAAAGTGTGGAGAGTGTTCAGTGGTATCACATGGCTGGAGCTCCGAATCATGGATAATACTGTATACAGTAAACCGGGTATTTTCCCTTAGTAACTATTTTCTTTTAACTTTATATTTTGTTGTCTGGTAATATAAAATATTATGTTATTACGACGACCGAAAAAACATTTTGCTTTTATTACTTTGAATCAAAGACGTCTTCTGAGTGATCTTTAATTCGTAGATCTTGTTACCATTGTATCTGCAGCTTTGGAGAATCAACAACCAATGTAATATTGATGGGCAACAATAAAGTTTAATAAAATACGTTTTACGCATTTCAAACAGTAGTAGCATACCCGGCTTTTAACTTTTTACAACTAATTCAATGCAGATAAAAATCCTATAAGCTGATGTTCGCCTTTCTTAGGAATGCTCGCATTCCATTCCCTTAAATTCCAGATTAATGGGCTCAGTAGTAGTAGATCAATATTTACTGGCATTATTAAAGCCTGCTTCCAACGTCCAGTGTTTTTCCTTAAAGTCTCAACAGTTGAATTGTTTGTTTTTTTCCAAGATCTCGCTCAACGGATAGAGAGGTATGACATTTCCGCAGAAACAATATATGAGTAACTGTACATACAAACAAAAACTCAAGTCTTATGCAAATAACAAATACGTCAGTTATTATATGACAAACAGAGAAGTTGTCATAATTATACACACAAGAAGATGTTTCAAAAGTAGCTACTAGAACAGATAGATCTCTATTTGCGCCGGCAGATACATAGATCAGGAGGTGCAAAGACAAACGTATATTTGCAGCTATACCTGAGACAAACGTGTAACTCCGTAAGATAATTTCTGTATAGTTAATGGTTTACCTGTGTTGTCTGTGTAGCTAACGGTTTACCTCTTTGTCTGTGTAGCTAATGGTTTTCCTGTTTGTCTGTGTAGCTAGTGGTTTTCCTGTTTGTCTGTGTAGTTAGTGGTTTTCCACTTTGTCTGTGTAGCTAGTGGTTTTCCACTTTGTCTGTGTAGCTAATGCAATATATATCTGGACTGACACTGAAACTTATCTGTCTTTAAATAGTGGCATGTCTATCTGCTTATGTGGTTACTGAAAGGTAAACCATTAGCTACACAGACAAACAAGTAAACCATTAGCTACACAGACAACACAGGTAAACCATTAACTACACAGACAAAGAGGTAAACCATTAGCTACACAGACAAAGAGGAAAACTCTTAGCCACACAGAAAAGCAGGTAAACCATTAGCTACACAGACAAATAGGTAAATCATTAGCTACACAGAAAAACAGGTAAACCATTAGTTACACAGAGAAACAGGAAAACTATCAGCTACACAGACAAAGAGGAAGATCACTAGCTACACATACAGGTAGGAAAACTATTAGCTAAACGGTAAGTCTGTAGGTACACAGACAAAACGTATGCATAGTTAAACATGAGTAGCTACATAAGGAAATACAACAGTATAAAATTGAACTGAATAAAAATATAAAACTGTGTAGGAAATTACGCGTAGTGGTTGTTGAAAAAGATAAAAAGAAGTATGTTACATGTGAAACCACTAAAGAGTTAATATATATATATATATTTAATACATATAATTGTGGATACAACGTTTCGTGCAGGGTCCTAAGTCGAGTTTTTATATTAAGGATCAATATAACTGCACATCAAAATGCGTCATATATTCTATTGTTTGCTCATGTTGTGGAAAATTATACATAGAAGAAACCAGTAGATTATAAGTAGAACGTACCTGAGAACATCTCAGAGATATAATAAATTGTAACGCAGATAAACCAGTGGCCTGACACTTTAATTTGCACAACCATATCCTTGGCCATTTTAAAATTCTTGTTTTGAAGAAGGTCCCTACAGACAAACATAACCAAGCAGTACAAGAAAACAAATTTATTTTTAACCTGGGAACTTTCTACCCCGATAGGCTAAATGAACGTTTTAGCTTTTTGTAATATTTCCCGTTTTAGTTTTATCCTTTCTTAAAAGTTTTTAACAGTGAATTATGTATCTATTCTTTTTAAACTATAATGCATATATAATCATATATGTATATGCTTGCTTGTGCGCGCATGTGTTTGTATATGTGTATATATGTATTTGTATAATCATTTGGGTGTAAATATGTGTGTATATAAATGTGATCTATGTATAGATACGTGTGTGCGCGCTCTTGTATGTATGTATATATATTTATCACTTTCTATTGTTTTAAATGTTTGTAAGTAAGTATTGTTATACACGTATATTTGTTACATTGTCACGTCACGCGAGCTTCGTTTACGGATTTACTGTTCAGTTAGTTATAACTGAAGAAGGGCATTGCCAGAAACGTTGTATCCACAATTATTTGTATTATGTTAACTCCTTAGTGGTTTGACTTATAACATACTTCTGAATAAAAATATTAAACAGTTACAAACATTAATATTTATCATTTTTACGAGAAGGATGAAAAAAAAAAGATAAATTTTGATATTCTAAATAATGGTGAGGTCTTTCTATTACAAATAATCAATTTTTAAGAGAAACAGAAAAAACTTTAATGGCCTATTTCCCTTATAATTACTACCTGAACCCATAAATACATCAACAATACTCAATATGACGCTGCTTTGGAGCTTTTAACTCATTCGTGTTCTGTAAGTGTAAGTACATTTGATCTGTTTGTTGCCACTTTACGCAATTCTTGATTTAAATCTTTCATAACATTTCTGCTAATTGAATCACGTGTATAAGATAGTACGAGAAGTTTACTTTTAATAATATATATACGTTTCTAGTGATTTCGTAGGTTACATGTATTATGTAGGAGTTTTGAAATGATATTTGTTTTTTAATCCGACAGCAAATATGTTTCTAAAAATATGGATGGAAAAGAAAGGCCCAAGTCTCTCGGGAGTAACTATGACAACATGCTGTAATAATCTGTTAAATTATAAGAAACAGGAATAATACTATAGTGTTCCGAAACTGTAATTCTTGACACTCAACCTGAAACATATTCTTAAAGAAAACTGTTATTAATGTTATATTATATCTTAAAAGTTACAGTTTAAACACCAAAGAATGACGAAACCAACAGGCCTAAAATTTATGACAAAAATCACCTCAACTGCAGAGTTTTTTCTCACTTTCCTTTTAATTTTTCCATTTCAGATTAGAAATCAGAGATGTGTAACAATAGAATTTCAGATTTAACTTTTGTCTTCCATATGCCACTGTATTATATCTATTTTTTATTATTTACTAAATACTTTATAAAATATTATGGCGTTATGAGATCGGGTTTAAGCGTGTAATAAGATAACTATTCCTATAGACAGTCAACAGATCTCTTCGGCTTAACATTTATACTGTTCGTGTTGAACCAAATTACAATAATGAAATATTTATAATTTTCAACAAGTTTTCATTTCTGTCAACAAAATGGAAAAGTTAAACGCGTGCTGAAAGTTGAGCAGTTTGGTTTTGAATAATGTCTCTACTTTGTCGTAAAATTGTTACAAATTGCTTTATGAGTGACAATCAAATAACAAGAACTATTTTCTGAATTGCTTTGTATATTTCAGCAACGTCTGCGCCAAATCCAATCGGTTTTCACACAGACAGGTGAGACTGGAAAATTCTGTCTGGAACAAACAGAGTGAAACGTAACGGCGCCCTCTCATCCACTTCCATTCATTATAGGATAATTTCAACGTTAAATATTTTTATTAAGAAATATTCTCAAAATCTGGCATTTTATACTATTTTATACATAATTTCGAAACGTTTTCACAAAGGCGCTTGTGAGCAAAACATTCTATACTTGTTTAGTGTTCCACTCAAAACCACGCGAAACAGTTATATATTCCTGTGGCTGAGCAGTTAATTTAAGGACTTCCATCGCTAAAATCTGGAATTTGATTCCCTTTGGTGGACAGAGCGCAGGTAGCATATTATGTAGCTTTGCGTTAAAACAAACAAGAAACAGCTGTTAACAGGGACACCAATGAAATTCCTCAGTTCTTTATATTAATTATTTGTACTTGTTATTTATATACAACAGAAAAAAATTTATATTCACTTGCTTAGCATAAAATACTCAGTATATAGAATAACATAAATGCGTATTCAAGATGCCTAATAGAATAGTTTTTTTAGCAAGTTTAGCAAATATATGTAGGTAAAGTTGTTTTAGATGTGAAGATTTTCTGTGATCATGGAAGTTTTTCTTTATTTTATTGCATACTTCTTATTTCAATTAAATACAAAATTGTTTTTAGAATATACATAAAAGACAAAAAATACCATGCATGTATTTATATTGAATCGTAGCGTAGTGATCCTGTTTGGTTTGAAACCCGCAAGGTGGAATATATTCTGTTTGTTTGTTTGTCTGAAATTAAGCACACTACCCACCACGGGTATCGAAACCCGGTTTCTAGCATTGTAAGTCAGCAGACATACCGCTGTGCCAATGGGGGGCAAATATATTCTGTGAAAAATGGTGTTATTGTTGTTTCTTATTACAAAGCAACATAATAGCAGCTCTGCACTCTGTCCTCCACGAATAATCTAACCCCGGATTTTAGCGATGTAAGCCTGTAAACTTACCGTTGACCCAATGAGTGACCTGTGATAAAGTAAATTGTGTAATTGTCTTTAAAAACAAACTAATTGATACCACAAAGTAATTTAAGTTTCTTCCAACAAGTAATGTTATCGGTAAAAAACGAAATTGATCATTATCAAACATGATTTATATAACAACCAAGTTTACTTGGAAAAATGAAATATTAACATCAAAATCCCAAGGCTAGTCATACACAAAAAACCTCAAGACACTATACACAACTGCTAGTGAAATAAAGCTGACGAAAATGAACTGGCTAATGTTACTCTGGTTTTATATTATTTACTTATTTAAGGAGAAAATCAACTTTTTGATATTTATTAACCTTATACGGGTAACTTCATTTGGGTGTACAGAATTGGTTTGGTTTGTTTCGAATTTCGCACAAAGCTACACTAGGGCTATCTGCGCTAGCCGTCCTTAATTTAGCAGTATAAGACTAGAGGGAAAGCAGCTAGTCATCACCACCCACCGCCAACTCTTGGGTTACTATTTTACCAACGAATAGTGAGAATGACCGCCACATTATAACGCCCCCACGGCTGAAAGGGCGAGCATGTTTGGTGAAAGGGGGAATCGAACCCGCGCCCCTCAGACTGCGAGTCAAGTGCTCTAGCCACCTGGCCCTACCGGGCAAAGGTGTCCAGAAAACCGACTGATTTACATCAGATCACACACCATATAATCTGTAAATGATAGTTTTAAAAATGTAAACAAACAATACATAGATGTCTTTAGTTTCAAAGAACTATCCATAATCGTTCACATCACAACTGCTGTGTTCATTGTATCCAGACTAGCCTGATGATCTCTGGTATTAAGCGAAAAGCGTCACCGATAACTGGTTTTGCGAACGTAGTGTGTGTGTGTGTGTGAAACACTATTATACACTCATCTTCTCAGTGTCATACCATGGATTTTGTGGTTCCGAGGTTCAGTTACCACGAAATAAAATTGCGGTCTGTATTTTGGGATTATGGGTGCGTTATAAGAATGGCAATCAAATCCCACTATTCGATTAGAGTAGCTCAAAAACTGGCGGTAGGTGGTGTTGACTAGTTGCCTTCCTTCTAGTCTATTACTTAAAAATTCGGAACGTCTAGCACAGGTAGCTCTCCGAAATTTAACAAACAATAACAGTTATCTTCTCGGAAAAATCCCATGGGACTGAGTGAAAAATGTGGTGTTTAGAAATATTTGAAGCCGTGTGCTTCATTGCCTTATGGAAAATATAACTGATTCCTCTTCTACAAAGGCGGTTACACCTTAACAAGTAACCATAATCCTTGGAGAAAAACAAGATACATTCACTATTACAGTTGTTTGAGTGATAATGCTTCTTTAACTTTGTCTCCTACGTTTCTGTGTGTGTGTCTTGTTTCCTGTTAGGAATCTTAAGTCTTGTATGTCGATGATTGGATGTGTTTTATTTTCATATAACACGTGCGAGTCTTTTGAAGATGTTATTGGATAGTTCTCTGTAACTAACGTCTTATATGCATCGTGAATTTACAACTGAAAATGTCGGTTTGAGGTGAAACGAGAGATATGATATTAGTAAATTAATTTTCTGTTACCAATTTGAAGCTGTTTCTCGTGTTATTTACAACGTTCTGAGTTCCTGATGTCACTTTCTTCTAGTCATTCTTAGATTTGTTTTTTACTTGAGGCTGATAATGAATAGTTATTGCTGTATAGAATGTTGTATTATCGGACATTTGTTTCTTTAACTTATTGTTTGTAATTAAGTACAAAGCTGCATAATGGGCTATCTGTGCTCTGTCCACCACGGATATCGAAATACCACTGGGGGGAGGGGCATTTAACTTGTTAGCGTTAGTGCTGCAACAAGACCACTATTTTCGACATATAATAATGGCTGGAGACGGCTTGAATGGGTAATGAAGAAATAATTTAATATAAGTTTAACATAACAGAAATGTACGACGTTTCGACAAGGTTTTGTCATCATTCAAGCCTTCTCCAGCCATTATTAGTCTCAAAGTGGGTTCCTCGTCACCGAATTTTCGACATATGTTGTACAGTGAGTGACCCCCTCGCCAAATGAGACGAGGTTTAAAAGTTAAATTGTACTCGTTTCGAACACTTTACTCTGGACAAGCTGCTATTAAAAATCTGCATTATTTTTGTACATGACGTCAGTAAACGCTCAACTTTCTTTTCCAAGAAACTTAAGTTTGTTTGTTTGTTTGTCTGTTTTGAATTTCGCGCAAAGGAAACTTAAGTACTTTGAAATTATAAAAATGTTTACACTTTTTTGTATTAATACTTATTTTTTTTAAATAGATTCGTTACTTTTTTAACCGGCGTTGCAAACGCGCTATATTAAGATACATGTAGTTAACGCAGTGATGTAATCGATTATAAAATAAAAGTTATAGCGTTACATAATTTTGTGATAAAATAGGGAAAGTTCGTATTATGTATATCAGACTATAATTTCACAAACTGCCCCCCCCCCAGTGGCACAGCGGTATGTCTGCGGACTTACAATGCTAGAATCTGGGTTTCGACACCCGTGATGGGCAGAGCACAGATAGCCCATTGCGTAGCTTTGTGCTTAATTAGGAGCAAACAAGCATTTCACAAACTACCAATTGCAGAATTAGTAGTTTTTCTTTTTTATGTATAAATGTTTGTTTGTTTGTAGTTATGCACAAAGCTACACAATGGGCTATCTGCGCTCTGCCCATCATTGGTATCGAAACCCGGTTTCTAGCGTTATAAATCCGCAGACATACCGCTGGGCCACTGGGGGGCATGTATAAATGTAAAAGGCAGTTTCGTACACCGTATGACAACAATATTTTTGATTTAACCTTTTAGTTGTCTTAAAATTATCACATCACTAAATATAGTAATTAATTTAAAACAGTTAGATGGTCCCCCAAACACTATATAATTCACTAGAATATGGTGGTGATGATGCAACTGAATAAAACTACATTTAGTTCTTATTTACTTTGTTTCAAACAGTTTGAACATAAAGACAGCTATGTTCCAGAGGATGTAGCTTGTGTTCTCCATTTTCCTGCTTTAGGAAGGCTAACTTCACGATAAACGCTGAATCAAATGAAACATTTTATTCTACCTGCGTTAGAAAATCTCATTCCCATAACCAACACGCTCGTGACAGCTGCACTGCCTAATATGCTAAATAGATCTTACTGGGATTGTCTGACAAACACACTCTGGGCTATGTTTAAACAAATGGAGAATTCCCACCACGTTAAGAAGCACTCCTATCAACTGTTCTCTGTTCAAAAGCACTTACATTGAAAGTTCTAGACTTACAATGCTTGGATATACATTACTACATCGTTTTGAAAAGCTTCATCCGTAGTTCGTTCATGCATTTCCACTTCCACTATTCACAATTTCAGATAGTACGCAACACTTTATTATAACAGAAAACAGGAAAAACTTTCGATTATTTAAGTTCCAGAAGATCTTATTTCATCCAAGTATTTTCTTCAGTTATTCAAACGTGTTTCTTTCTTCTATATTATTAAACACAACTCTACACAATGGGTTATCTGTGCTTTGTACACCACGGGTATCGAAACACGATTTTTAGCGTCGTAAATCTGTAGACTTAGCGCTACTATGATGGGGGTGGGGAGTCTTCTATGTCTTAAAGCGTAAATGTCTTAAGCAGGTCTTTATAGAAGAAGCATTCATTACGGTCTGGTTTGGTTTCTTTTGATATTGAATATTTGGTGGAAGTGGGATTCGAACCCGCACTAATTACGGAAACCGAAATGTTGTCCAAAAACTGTCAACACAAAACCCCTTGTGTCTTTCTTTTTTTTTTGGCCCGGCATGGCCAGGTGGTTAGGGCGCTCGACTTGCAATTTGAGGGTCGCGGGTTCTTATCCCCGTCACACCAAACATGCTCGCCCTTTCAGCGGTGGGGGCGTTATAATGTGACGGTCAATCCCACTATTCGTTGGTAAAAAAGTAGCCCAAGTTGGCGGTGGGTGATGATGACTAGCTGCCTTCCCTCTAGTCTTACACTGCTAAATTAGGGACGGCTAGCGCAGATAGCCCTCGTGTAGCTTTGCGCGATATTCAAAAACAAACAAATTCTTTCTTTTCATATAAAAAGTGCCTTTATAAACCATTCTGGTGTAATTGTTTTTATAGAGTGTATATAATAATGACTTTTAGTATGAAGTGTTGTTTTATTATGCATAAGGGCTAACGGAAGGTAACTGTCATCAATTTAAGATAAATGTGCTAACCAAAGAATGAATTATATTTAATTGGAAGTAGATTCGATTAGATTTGTTTAATAACGCTCAAATGCCAATTACGCTACGAGGGAAATGTTTGCTTGTTTAATCCACAATCTTAATGAAGTCTAGACTCTCAACTAATATCACGTCTATTACAGAATTCACAGCAGTCTTGAAATCGGTCGATTAATTGGTTTAATCTTCAAATAACTAGATGCAGAGGTCAAAAACTAATTTGTCAAATAATGAAACACGTTATTTTCTTCATTTCCTCATCATTTTATTGTAGTCTTCTTACCAATAATATAATAATTGTTTAACGCTCATCTTGCTCTATTTACTTATTTTTCTAATTATAAGTTACTGAAAATGAAGTACAATTATTTCCTGGGAGATGACGTATAGTTCTTCTGTTTTCGTAGTCGAACAATTCATTCCATATGCTTAATGAGGTTTTCTATTCGCTAATAGAACGAACTTCGGTTGTTTAATAACAAGCAAGATAGATGTAGAAATATTGTAATCAGTTTCTCATTTCAAAATGAAAAAATTATCACTTCTTAAACCGCTTATGACAGTCAAAAGATAAATCTCAGCTTCGCGTTGTGTTTTGTCAAATGAAAATACGATGTTGAATCAACCGGCCCACATTTTTGAAGACCAAGCAAAAAATACCGATTTAGGCCCTTTTCAAATTCCAATACTATGAGTCTCCCTGTCTCTTATGTACTTCATAAAAGCAGTAATGCTTCGATCAATTTCCTTTTAAAGACGAAGGATTTTCATCCTTTTCCTGAAAAGAAACGTTGAATAAAACATGTTCTTTTCTTATATTTTTATTGACGATGGTATTAACCAACACAAAATTTTTATCTTTCAAAAGTCTGTTGATTGATCTATTATTCATTTTATATTTGTAATTATAACGTAAAAAATTAACAATGATACATTTTGTCGTTTTCCTAATCAGTAAATCTATGTTACATATTATGTTACTGAAGGATAAATAAATATTAATGAATGGTAAGCAGAATGTTTCCTAACAAACACACTTAAATTCTGATAATTTCGTTCCCCGGTGATACAGTGGTAAGTCTTCGAATTTACAACGCTAAAATCAGGGGTTCGATTCCCCTCGGTGGACACAGCAGGTAGCCCGATGTGGCTTTGCTATAAGAAAACACATACACAATGATATTTTTTATATTGTTATTTTTAAAATACCGTTTCTAAAATACAGAAAGAAAAGTATCTATTTGTTTATTGTTGTTATTTAGAGTTTTCGCACAAAGCTCTACAACGGTCAATTGTATAAAGCCGTCTCTAATTTTCAGCTAATAGACTAGAGGGAATGCAGCTATTCAACACCACCTAATGCCAATTCTTGAACTGCTTTTGTCTGACTGAATAGTAGAATTTTGCTGTCATTCTTATAGCACAACCGCAACCACAAAGTGTGGAGAGTGTTCTTGTGGAAATGGGACGCGATCCATGAACCCCAGTTTAACAGTCCGAGCATCCTATCCAATTGGATACGTTCGGCTCAATAAAGAAATAGATTAGAAGGTTACAAAGTCTTATCGTTGCAAAAGTTAAGAATAAGAAGTTATGATATCATCTATAGAAGCCTTCAGCGTTGAAGTACAAACAATTTTTCCTCTTTTCAGTGTTTGTCTTTTGGAGAAGTTGAAATAGTGGATGAAAAAAACGTGTTCACATATGCTTAATAGTGAGTTCTTCAGCAACATCTAATACCTTTAAAAGGCTTAAAGGTATTAAATTATTTTGCTACCGAGGAAGCTAATTAATTGAAGGAAGTTTATTGATAGTTATTTTACATGCAGCATTAACATTTTAAAGTATCTGGATTACATGAATATCGTAAAAAAGAACACACATTAAGTATTAATGGAACATGGAAAATGCTTTTTTTCAAATTGTTAAAGCGCATGCGCATGTGACAACATATTCTTAAGTTTTTGAATGTTACAAAAAGACATGATTCCATTCTTGTTTGACTCCTTCAAGGTGGATGTTCTATTCAAAATTAACTTATATTACAGTAGTAAGTATTCAACAGGAAAATTAAACATTGGAAAGAAGTCGCATATATTCTGCTGTATAGGATGACGCATACGTTAAAATGTATGTTTGTATGGGCCTGTCGTTATGTGTATTTCTACCCAATGTTACTTTTGAATGTCTTTATGATGAAACGTGTTCCTTATCGAAAGTATTAAATGCTCTAATAAAACATGTTGCTAGGTTGGCTTCAGGAAGTTGGAAGCAAGTCAATGTCCCTATTGAAAACCAGAGCGATGGCCACTGGAACCGACCATCTGCTTAGTTTGTTTTCATCTGCGCTTTATTGTTAGTTTCATCATAAAGTTAACTGCTATGTTTATAACCTTACGACAGATAACCACAGATGTCTTACAGTGTTTCAAAATCTCAGCCTGTTAGTTTATAGATTATTTCAGACAATAAAAGCATTAATTCATTTTACTGCTACATAGACTTTTCTCATGTCTGGTTTATCTTTAGGTATACAGTAAAAAAAAATACATATTGTAGTATTTCATTACTCATATGCAACTGGTAAACTTTGGGAAGTTTGAAGAACATCCATTATTCACGGTGCTACATAACCTCAGACTAATATGTGGTTAATATTTCAGTTGTCAGTGCTAAAACGAGGGGTAAGTAGACTGTTCCTTATGTGTGTTAATGGTAGTGCTCTAGAAGGGGACATATGTGTGTCCATTGCATTGAAAGAGTTAAGCAGGGTGTAAGTTAATATTCGGCTTTTAGTCAAATATTTTACTTATTTTTATTTATCTTGAAGTTGCACGATATTGCTGTTTCTAAGAAGAAACTTAGTCCATTGACCTGCTTCGTAAAATGACCACAAGACAACCATTGATTGGCAGGTGAACATTATCTGTCAACGAAATAGGTAAAATATTTCAATATTGCAAATGTTCGCCAGCTATTTCACTGCTATTTTGAACATTTCGTTCAAAAATTGAGAACCAGTTTTTGAATAATTTGTATCTATATTTGATTCTATATGCACCGAATGCTACGGAAGAGAGTAGAATATAAATAATTACTACGTTCTTTTTGGAAGATTGATGGGTAAAAATGAAATGTAATAATGATCAAAGTGGTGTCTGTACTGTACAAAGAATGTGTGATTCTAGATAAATAGAAAAGCAAAAGTAGATTCGCCATGGGATACACGCTATAAAGAAAACCTAGGAGTGATACACACTACAAGGAAAGCCTAGGAGTGATATACACTACAAGGAAAGCCTAGGATTAACACATCCTTGGATGTTACAACTAGTGTTCGAAAAGAAGCCTTGTCATGGTAAGAGGTAACCTCAATATGTCATCCTTCGTACTCTTTCAGACTAACTACAAGTGAAGGTATGTCTTCTAGGTTTGGCCTTAGAGACTTGCTGACGTCAATGTTGCAGGTTTCATGCCTTGGTATTAGTCGAATAACTCGTAGTGTTTAACTTGCGATTTTATCGCCCGGCATGGCCAGATGGTTAGGGTGCTCGACTCGCAATCTGCGGGTCGCGGGTTCGAATCCCCGTCAAACCAAACATGCTCGCCCTTTCAGCCGTGGTGGCGTTATAATGTGACGGTCGATCCCACTATTGTTGGTAAGAGAGTAGCCCAATAGTTGGCGGTGGGTGGTGATGACTAGTT
>NW_013667763.1:135043-143557 GCF_000517525.1 Limulus polyphemus
AGTCTTTTACTGCTAAATTAGGGACGGTTAGCGCAGATAGCCCTCGTGTAGCTTTGCGCGAAATTAAAAAACAAACAAACAAGCGTTTTTATCCATCAAAAATGAAAAACTATGTCGAAGCATAGGAATTGATTTTGGTGGCATTTGTTTGATAAATTGAATTTTACATTTTTCTCGAGCTTCTTAGTGTAATTCGTAATTAAAAACTCACAGCGTAAAGAATGAAAGATTAAAACGTTAAGTATAAATAAACGGCAACTTGGCCACATTTCTGAACAACATGATAGGCGTGACTGTTTTTAAGGCAACTCTTTAGGTTAAACGTTTAGTCCAATTATTTGTCTTTTCTACCCTTGTTCAATGTGTCACAGCCCTTTATTTCAAAATGTCAACTGACATTGAATTCATTAATAATGTCGAACCCTCTGCGTATCACTTAGGCCTAAACACATCGTATGCTAATGATTTTAATTAATATTACATTAATCGACAAAACAAACCTTGGAATAAATTTTTCAATTTTTGACTTACATTTTCCTTTGGCGTTGTTCTTCATAATTTATTTAAGAATATTATGATGTTACAAGTTGACAACCTTGCAAAAGTTTATAATCAACGTTCTTGTTGTTTTCTAAAGGCTTGCACTGGTATATCGACTGAAGTACAAAAGGTTTCATATACATATGGTGCTGTTGAGAAGGCGCGTAGGTGACTTTGTCAGTTCCCAAGAACATTCATCCTATTAGGCCTGTCTCTCTCCGTAAACTCTGCTTCAATGATCAGTTGTGGATATAAACACTGCCCAAACTTGACTGGATTGCCTATATTTCTCATGTTCACATTTTCTTCTTGGTACTATCCTGCCGTCCCTAATGATCTCTAAAACATTGCATGGTGTTCTCTCATCGTGCAATTGATGCATCATTAGTTCTGAGGTCAGTGGCGCCATTTCGGGAAAATCTTGAGAGGGAGGGGTAGTCGAACCCTAATTTCTACAGAATACATGAGTTTTTGATGACGTACACGTTTCGTAGTTCATACATCAAATGTAATGACTACGTAAGAACCAGATGGTTATGAGAAACAAAAGAAAAAATATGAAAAGTTCAACTTTGTACCCTATATATATTAATAATAATAATTTGTCACAAACACAGCCCCTTAAAAAGACGTTTTACTCTCCTCAAACAAAATTAAGGCTTGGGTGGGGCGATTCAGCCCCATTCCATCCTCCCCAATTGGCTCCACTGTCTGAGGCGTTTTCTTTTCATTTCACCACTCTTTACATTTCATATATTAGAGAGGCAATATAGTATATGGTAATTTAAGTAGATTTGATTATTCTAAAAATCTTAAAACCTTATAGGTTATTTTATCATTCATTTTGAAATCTGCTGTTTCTCAGTTTAAAAAATATTTTGATCAAATAAATAATATGTAACCAAAGTTAGTATATCTATTTACGCTATGTTTTGGAATTTTACAAATGTACACCATATATTTTCAAGACCATCTTTAAGGTATACGCATCATATAGATATATTGACAATATTAGTTGCACTGACACCTGTTGGTCAGTTTTTTATCTCATTAACATCTAGTGTGTTTGCTATTTTTTCGAGTAAGTTGACAGGGTGATATATTATATAACACTGAAGTGGTATCTTTAAACACTAACTAACATATAAACTTCGATTTTTATGACTCAGATGTTGGGATTGGTTGTTTGTTTTTGTTTTGAAGCGCCATATTGCACAAGGGGTTGTCTGTACTTTGTCCATCGTGGATATCGAGCCCCGAATTTTAGTGTTATAAACTTGCCGCTGAGCTACTGGAGGGACCGGGTGGGTGATAGGGTGATGTGTTATATAAACTGAACTATCTAGGAGAGTTCTTTGATTTTGTTCAGTAATTGCAGTATTTCACAATATTGTATATTGACTTTATGTAACATTGGTTGATATTAATATACACTTGTGTTTGACTTTATATGACATTGGTTAATAATAAAATATGTGTGATGACGATAATACCCTCACTCAGTATTCTACATTGTTATATATATAAATATATGTACCTGTAAAACAAATGTTTTTATATTATCCTGCAGTTTTAATCCGTGCTTGGAAAGTAGTCGCTGATTTTTTTGAGAAACTGGCGAATTGAAACCTTTCGCGACCTAAGTACGTAGTTCTGCTGTCACCTGCGAAACGTTCATAACATGAAATCTTTAATACAATAATAAATAAACAACACACAACGTTAAAATCGATATACAATTTAAAACATTTCTAAAATATGGACTCTACAAGTTTCGACGTTTACCACGTCATCATCATTACCAAGTCATAAGTGTCATATTTATTCCTCCTTACAGCTAGATCGTGTGACCTGTGTATAAGTTTACATTTCTGCATAAATGAAGCAGGAATACATGTTCTGGTGTTGATTTGTACAGACTCACAGCTAAGTTATATTCTCAACTACTTTGAGTCGGTACGAATCATTACTGACATGAATACCAACAAAAAGATCAACAATGAACCTGAAGAGAAGATCATCAGTGAACCTAAGTTGATCTGAACATTACAGTATACTGTTAAAACCGCTTGCAAAAGTTAACTAGTGTTTTATCCATCTACCGTTTGCTATCAGCTGGAAAAGTACTTTACGAACTTTTAAAAGATGTGCTCTTTTGTCTCTTCTTCTCGAAACCTTAATCTCGGTTTCCCCCACGCATTTAAGAACAATTTTTGCTAAGGTAACTTGCTGGTCTTAATAATGCTAAAACAAATTCTAGACCTAGCTATGTTCATTTGTAACTCGCAGAAATCTCAATAATCTTTTAGCTGTAACACTCTTTTTAAGTGATTTGAAATTACGATAATTGGATATTAATCTTAATATAATATTTTAGGGATTAAAAACAAGATCGTAATTGAAATGCTACTCCAATGTTTTTGTCATAAGCTGCTCAGTAACCAAATTAGTACACAGAGTGGAAAGTTTAATTTTTAGTTAAGAAGTCGAGTGTATGATGTTCAAACTAATAAGTAAAGGAATATGAGAGATGTGGTGAAATTCGCAACGTAAGATGTGAGATTTAATTTTCCACGCGAATTATTTCATCTTTCTAAATAAAAACTAATCCTTTTTACATTTAGGGCTTAAACCTGGACGCTGTGGTTCAACTCTAAGTAAGCTTTCTTGCTACTCGGATGTAGAAAATTTCCGTTACTTAATCGTTAATGCACGTGCCTTTTGTGATAGAAATAAGATCCTCAAAACCTGGCGGATCGTGCGTTTAAAGGATAACTGTTGAGAAAGAGATGCGTGATCGATCTAGAAGAACTGTCATGCTGTTCCTACAAGAGAATATTTCATATACGTTTTTAAACAAACAGTTGAAACTAATACTGGAATATATTCAGCTGTACTTCAGAACACCAATAAACAAATGTCGTAAGCTGTTTGTGAATTGAAATATAATTAGAGTGTTATAGCATGATATGTCAACTGGTCTAGACTGCTGTACTTCAAAGAGAGAGCTATCAAAGGATGAAAGAAATGCAAGGCTTGCAGCCAAGTACATTGCGTTAAATTAATCTATGGTTTAGCTGTTCCTAGTCTGTTGTGTCAAATATCCGTTATATCTAACGTTGTATTGGTCATCATGTGAAAGAATACTCAGTATGATGGAAAATGAGTTGCTTCTTCTAAAACAATTTGTTGATGTAGAAGCGACAGTAAACATTAAAAATATGAAGATACAATAACTATTTAGAACCAAGTTGTTTTATAAATGTGTTTGATTTTCATACTTCCCCATTACTCGAGAACAATCAGTAGCAAGATCTATTACCTGATTTTAATGACATTAATAAGCACCATGACATTGATAAGTACCTTGACATGAATAAGTACTATGATGGTAGTAAGACCATGAGATTAATAAGTACCATGACTTTAATAAGCACAATGACATGAATAAGTACCATGACATAAATATGCACCATGACATTAATAAGCACCATGGCGTTAGTAAGCACCATCAGATTAATAAGTACCATGACATAAATATGCACTATGACATTGATAAGTCCCATTACGCTGTACATTTTCTTATTACCGTCAACTTTTGAAGCTGATTCATTTTCGTTTATAAAATCGATGAATTCCTATACTCTTATAAAAAAAGTTTTTAGACCATTTCTTAACTATACAGTATTGAGAAAAATATCATTTTGAACACAAAAACTCAAATATAGTAATACTAAGGCTGAATGAAGACACATACAATCGACTTGTAAGTTCACTAGTCACCAACATTCACTGCACATTCTTGCTAACTTTACAACAAAGAAAACACAGCTCTAACAACATTTACTATACAATCACACCAATTCCCAAACTACGGAGAACATATTCTTAAGAAACTTCCAAACACGGAAAATAAATTTCCATCAAGTTTAAAACAACAGAGGATACATTCTCACCAACTTTCAGTATATGGAAAGTACAGTTTGACAACTTCTAAGCAACAGGGAACACAAATCCACTGAAATTTAACATATAGAAAACACATTTCCACAAACATTTTAACAACGAAGACCATACTCTTACCAACATTTAACATATGGGAAACAACAGAGAACACGTTCTCACCAACATTCAACATATAACGTACTTCTAACAGTATATCCAGTACACGGGAACCAGATTCCCTAAAATATTCACTATTAAGAAAACATAATCTCACCAACTTTTAACATATCGTTAAGATAGTCCCATCAAAATTTAATATGTGAAGAATATATATATTATTATTATTATTAATGATAATTTATGCTAATTTTTGTAGTAAAATTTTATATGGACATGACTGTAAAAATTGTACAAATGAAAGCGCTCTATATTGTACAGTGGAGTACAAATGGAATCTGTATCAGCTTGCGTAAAAAGAGTTTTAAACAATCTTAAAGCATTTGTTATTATTATTGCGTGTTTACAACAGACAATTAATTCGGGGAAGTGTTATAATTTAGAATTGATTGAGTGTCACTGTCTAAAGGTGTTGAAGTAATCATTGCAATATTGTGATATTAAACGCGAAAACAATAAGAAACTCGCACAATATCCTTTGGAATGATTGAACAATTTCTCCGTTCTGTTACTCTTTGGGAAAAGACGCAAGACTTAAATAATAGATGCTATCTAGTTCAGACGAGTAAAATGGCATCATCGAATAGAAATAAATTCATATTACACACACACACACAAATATTCATATAAATAGTGGCCCCCCAGTGGCACAGCGGTATGTCTGCGGACTTACAACACTAGAATCCGGGTTTCGATACTCATGGGGGCCGAGCACAGATAACCCATCGTGTAGCTTTGTGCATAATTTAAAAACAAACAAACAATACAAATAACTAAATAAGATGCTCTAGAACAATCTCTGTGAACAAAAAAAAGGCATTATTAATAAAGAAAATAGTGGCGTATACACGAACATAATAAAAATGCTATCGGTATAACGGTCTCCTTTGTAGGATACCAAACAAATCAACTTATATAAAACATCTAAGTAATTATTGACGCTCCTTCAAAAGCGATTGGTATTAGCGAAGAAGTTTCTGAAAACGTCTATGGTCTTAAAAGTAGCTCTCTCCCAATGGCTCAGCAATAAGTCTGAAGGCTTATAAGGCAAAAACTGGGTTTCTATACCCGTGATGGACACAGTATAGATAGCTCATTATGTAGTATTTTGCAACAAAACATTTAAAAAAAAACAGCTCAGAAATAAATTATTAAACTATATTTCCAGGTGACGGGAACATTTTCAGAAGCATCAAACTAAATAGTAGACAGATTTTTTTGTTTATCATAACGTAATTACTCAGTTAAAATACATCATACAAATTACATATTTGCACTGTCTTTCCGTTTGCTCTGGGGAGAGAGAACGCTTATCATTAGAAATCCAACGGACTAGCATTGAGCTTTTCCACTCATGAAACAACGTTATATTTGTTCGATATCCTTGGACTGCGTTCATTACTTTTTTATAATAAACGCGCGTTGAATGTCAGTTAAACATAATTTGTTACTTTTTGTTAACTACAGTTTTGCGAAGTCCCATCAACAGCAACAATCCCTTCTTGCTTCTAGATAAACGGTAGTTAAGGGATACGCTTCATTCTGTTTCCGTGTAGAACGTGAAGAGACATCACGTAACGATCTTAGCGTGCTCTTGTTTCGTGAATTTCCTTCCCATCATTGTTAAGGCAAAACTGTGACGACGAGAAAAATACACATACATTTATCGATCTGTACAACATGTAGATTAGAGGATAAAAAAGTGACTGAAATTGGAATTTCTTCTCTCTGCTTTCGGCACGAAGAAAACTCGTATGTAAAAGAACTGTCAATTAACTAGAATTATTCACGCTAATTATAATTATATTACAGGTAAATTGAAATCCCTCACCTAAGATTTTATATTCGTACGCCATCTATTCAAACAGTATGATAATATTTTACTCCCATAAAACGTTTAGCAGTTGGCAACAGACGGCAGCTCAATATGTAAAATTTACAAATTCATATAAAATACATTTGTATAGCGTATTATAACGTATTGTTTGCACATCTTTATCAAATGAATTGATAACGATTTCGAGTGAAACTTTAAACTATGGTTCAACATGTTATTTACATCGTTATTTCCAAGTATAGCCACAGCTTACAAATAACCCCGTTTCCTCAAGTTGACAGACTTTTATACATGCAAGTGCTATAGAACTTATTAAACACGGTTAATACAATTATATTAAGTCACCGGGAGCTTCTACGTTTTATTACAATAAGGATAAAGTAATTGTCTTCAGGAGAAATAACACTGCACGTTCCCCCCGACTATCCAGTTATCAAATCACACTGCACGTTCCCCCCGACTATCCAGTTGTCAAATCACACTGCACGTTTCCCCCCGACTATCCAGTTATCAAATAACACTGCCTGGTCCTCCCGACAATCCAGTTATCAAATCACACTGCACGTTCCCCCTTGACTATCCAGTTATCAAATAACACTGCCCGGTCCTCCTGACTATCCAGTTATCAAGTATCATTGCCCGGTTCTCCCGAACATCCAGTTATCAAATGACACTGCACGCCCCCCCCCCCCCCAACTATCCAGTTATCAAACCTTTCACAGCTGAAAGTCAACATTCAGTTTTTCGTGTATTTTTCGACAACTGATTAGTTAGAGAATTTTTTATGTTTGCTGTTAACACCATTATATAAATGTTAATTTTTGTTACTATTATAAAACCTCGGATATGGGTCATAACCTTAAATAAGCTGATTAAGCCGTTACCAAGCACGAATTATGTAACGTTTGGAAAATCAGTTCCAAGTTATTTTTCGTGTATCTGGTTTTTGAACTCGAGAATGAAAATAATATCAACAAACTTTTTACTATAAAAATAATATAATATTCAATATAATATAATATTATTGGACACCCTATTTTCAATTTTCTCACCGTTTTTGTTTTTTATTCATTAATCACCCCTTCATTATGACAGTCATGTCTATTCTTCTGGAAAGAACAAATTTACTATTCCAGTTTTATTTATTTATTTTTATTTATCTTCGATGTGCACTGTTGGGAATGCGAGAACGCTTACAAGTGTATCCATGTTTTATGTATCAGTAACCTGTATGAATATTAGGAGCAAACAACTGATTTCGACGTGTTTTCTAAGTAATAAATTCACATCTATTTAAAACTAGTTTCATTAATATTATTACTTAAAATATTACAAGATAATGAAAAAAAAATTTTTAAATGGGGAATAGGGATCGTCAAAAAAGAACAGAAACAAGTTGAATCAAAATGCAAAGATTATATTTTCAAGCCTACAACTAGGGACTCTAAAAAAGTAAATTAACTGGGCTGGAAATAGTGTCTACATTATTTTCACTAGCTACAAATTCCTAGTTTTACTACATTAAAACTGATAACTACTGTGGATATGGAGTCAAAATATGGATTTGCTGCTTGAGAAAATAGTGTAGATTCTATTTCCAGCCTAGTTTGTTTATTTTTTGAAGTTCCTAGTTGTAGGCTTGAAAATATAATCTTTACATTTTGATTGAATTTGTTTCTGTACTTTTTTGACGATCCCTATTCCCATTTTTAAACTAAAATTTTTTAATCATCTTGTTTCTTAAGTTTTTATGTTTATTCCTGGAGAATAAATTTTAAGCTACGTACCTGCACATGCATTTAGTTGAATGTTACATGTTTTTCAACAGTTTACTGTTGCATTGGCTTTTCGACACAACCATTATGTACTGAGCCAGGTGGTTATGGGCCTGAGGTTTGGTGTAAACACGCGTTTAACAAGCGAAGTACGAAAATCAGTAGAACAAATCATCACTCACAAGAGTAGAGAACTCTACTATGGTAATCCTCTCTTGTTAGAAGACAGAAATAGTAGCA
>NW_013667763.1:143640-147226 GCF_000517525.1 Limulus polyphemus
CACATTATAATGCCCCCACGGCTGAAAGGGCGAACATGTTTGGTGGGACGGGGATTCGAACCCTTAGATTGCGAGTCGAGTGCCCTAACCACCAGGCCATGGCGGGCCCACCACGTAAAGACAAATTACAACAGGGAACTCGAGAAATAATGAAGAAAAGCAAACTCGAGAAGTGATAAATCCTCAACGTCGCAGTTTCCAATTAATGTGCTATAAGTTGCACAAATGATTTTGCAATTAATGAGCATTAGTAAAACACTGAGTGAAAAACTAAAGGCGCTTGAATTAATTTCAAAACTACTCTATGACATTCTCAATACTGCATTCATTACTATTGTCCAGGTTTCAGTTAAATATTAATAACAGTTTTCTCTGCAGCAGCTTTTAAAACTATAATCAATAATAATAATAATAAAACTGGTGACACTGTTATAAATATACAAATTGTTTACTCTAATAAAACGAAGCGTTTCCGACTAGTATAACAGTGCTTAAATGGCTTCGAAAAGCTTATGTTGGTAGCGAAGAACTTGACAAATTTTAGAGGGTGGAAATCTCGATTTTCAAGAATCAACATAAAAATAGCCCTATAACCATCGCAGGAGTTTGTTTAGAAGCTATGCGTAGATTTTGGCGCAGTACACCTAGCCGATTTTGCTATAGGCTTCGGTGTTTGAATGGCTTCGAAGAGAAACTTGACCAGTAGCGATGAAAAAACTGATAAATCTCTCCTTTTCTTTCAAAAATAGTTCTTAGACCTGTGCAGTTTTTAATAGCTTTGAATAAAGTATTCATAGCCGTTTTTTCTGTAGACTTGTGAAACAACAATAATAATAATAATATGAAGAAGAAATAGATGAATTTTGAATTTTGTCTAACAATCGGAAAATCAGCTTTTTTGCTATTATCAATATTTCGCCAGCCTTAGCCATTGAGAAAGAAGGTCTTGGGTGTTGTTTCAAGATCAAGTCTGCTTTTTAAGATGGTTATTGTCGTATGTTCTATTTTTATGAAATTTCTGGGTTATCCCCATTATAAACCACTATCGTGGCTCATGTTAATAGGTAGGCAAACAACGATTTATAAATGAAACAAAAACGAAGAGGAGCTTAGCTTACATCACTGTAAAAATCTATTGAGTTGTAAATGACATTTTAGGCTAGTCGGTAGAGGTGAATTTTAGTGAATGAGGAATAGTAAATAAGCACGCCGTCCCAATATGATGTCATTGCAAGGAAGTTTTGTTTTTTCGTAGAGAATGGTATGTTTTATATCGATATGGTACCCGCCTGCATATAAAGTAGACCAAACCACATGTATATAGAGTGTTATTAGATTTAAATCATTTACTAATTACTCCAGAAATTAATATGTTCGTATAAAACGAATCGAAACGAAATGCTTGTTAACCTATTTCCATAAAAGTTAACTAAAACATAGAATAGATGGAGCTGCTTATATTGGAACTATAAATAATGATGATTAAAATACGAGATGTTTCGAGACCTACACCTGAGAGCCTTTTTTCGTCTCATTTAACATCTTGTATTTTGTGGTACTTATTGTCACTTCTAAACACTTATTTAAGCTCGTTTTTTAAAAGTTTCGATTTTAAAAAACAACACTACTGGCATACATATAGCTTGCATGACACACACACTCTCTCTATATATATGTATATATATATATATATATATCAGAGAGGCGTTAGCACTCTCTATGTAAGGTTGTCCGTATTAAAGCAATACAAAAGTCATCTGGATTTCTTCTCTACAGGTCATCAGAAGCTAGATATGAAGAGCTACCTGACATAGTCGCTCTATCTCTTGTATATTTGTAGCTTTTCAGCTATCCAGAGCATCCCAAAGTCGAAAACCGGCAAATAGCCAAAACTGAGATTTCTTATTTTCGTTCATCATCATCTTTCTTCAACAGACCTAACGCCTACCTAGTTCTAGTAATAATTATAATTTTATCATCATTTGATAGAACAAAACAGTCTTCACTATCTTTGACTGCCTATTTTAACATTATTCCATGCAAAAGTTAAAAAATAAATGTAAAGACGAAACATCTTATCTGCTATGTGATCATTAGCCTGATCATATATATGTCCACCTCCATCACTATCTTGCTTTTTTCAAATTCATTTGCCAGCCTTACATAGTCGTTTTATTTAGCGACAATTTTATTCCCTTATATTAATCTCAATTACAATCGCTGTATGACTATTATCATACAAAAGATAATGTCATCGATATTTTACATCCATACGGATATATAAAATAAATGAGTTACATTTCTGTAAGTTTAATACTTTTATATTATCTTCAATCGTAGACTTACAACTGGCAGTTATCACCTGCATTTTTAACCTTTGCAAAGATAATAAGTAAAATATATTCGAACTATACTATTTGAAAGATGATGCAAATTACGTCTCTAGAATGGATTTTTGCTTAGCAGTAATGCACGGGGAACTGTGAAGTCATGAATATTTTTTTTTATGTTATTGGGTTTTTATTTCCGATTCTTGTTACTTAACTGATGGTAGCAAATTCTCACCACGATTTCTGACCTAAACAAATATTGGTATGATAAATGTTAAAATGTATTTAAATGTATTACTAGAAAAGAAAATCAAGCATACATCGAGAAATCTACACTTATTGTCGAATTCAATCTAGTTAGGACGACATATAAAAGCTTTCCCTTCTCGAGTTTCCATGGATATTTGATAAGGCCTAATGAAAATTGCTTTGCAAACTACAGCGGTTTTTGCTACTTTTATTTCAGTTTTTGCGCTCTTCTTTACAAGAACTTACCAATTACCAACTAATTTGACATATTCTTCTTTTAGTTATTCATAGTTTTTTTTTTAATTATATTCAAAAGTTTGAAAAATCATTATGGATGAACATGAGCGTATTATGAATATTGTTGAGCTTGAAATCGAATTATATTTTGACCTACTAAAAATAATTACTTTTTAACCCAGATAATATAATATCATCAGCGCAGTTTATGAAGATGAACAGTAAAAGTTTCAAAAGAATGGTTGTTTTATTATATTTGAAGCTAATGAGAGGGTTTTCAAGCTACGGAGTATCACAAAAGTCTGGACCCACGGGGAAAATAGACATTATATTGTTAAACTTAAACATACACATTTCTAATGTCAGTTGTACATATTTCAGGAAAGAAAGACTTGATATGTGTATGGCTGTTAATGGCATGCAACTTGAATCTATATAGATATAATAGCATTGTTTGTTATATGTCCATGTAACTAGGGTGTGGATGGATCTTCACCAGAATTAAATATGGAGATTCATTGAGGAGATAAATACACATTTTCAGTTTTGCATTTTGCGTTTGCAGTTTTTACGTTTTTTACAATTACATATAAGGGAAGTAACTTTTCATCTCCTAAAATAACCTTTCATTAATCATTAATTTACATAACTTCCGTCCAGGTGACTGGTAATTCCAATAGTTAAATATATATATATATATATATATATATATATATATTAAGAATGATATGTATCTTCTAGTGCCAAACTCTGGACACCCATATATCGGT
>NW_013667763.1:147255-149284 GCF_000517525.1 Limulus polyphemus
TATATATATATATATATATTAAGAATGGATTGTGTATCTTTCCTTATAGGCCCAGACTTCTGGGACACCCTATACATCGTTTTGTCGCTTTTATTTGTATTATTTTTTTTTCTATTGATTAGTAAGAAATATTTTCGATTGGTTCACATTTCTATAAAATTAATTTTCATATAAAAGTTTTCGTAACATTCATTTGTCTATTGATAATAAAAAAAAGTACTTTTATTGAAAAGCTTCAAAATACACCAAATATCGAATTTTTATGTTCCTTATGTATATGTATTTCATTACACTTATTTTTGTCTAATGAATGAATAAGCTGCTAATCTATAATATTGAAAAGTGTTTCATTGTGTATTTAATCATTACACGCCCCCCGGTGATTGAGGGTTTATAACGTTAAAAATCGTATTCTGATACTAGCAATAGACACAGTACAGATAGCCCATTGTGCAGTATTTCGTTTAACAACAGATAGTCTCACTTAATACTTATTTTGACGTTAAACGTAATAAATCATCAATTTTTGAGTATCTTCAGCAGAAAAGAAAAAAAGTGTATATACTTCAATTGTTAGTGTACATGTGTTTTCAAGATCCCTATAGTGTAACATGCTTTCGTGCCGAGTAATTAGTCAATATTTTAACGTGGCCTAAGAAAAACATGACACACAAACAGAGGTAACTTACTTAATAAAGAGGCTACATGTCAATGCTTCAAAAAACTAAAAAAAAAAAAGAGTTTACTTTCTGAACGTACATAATGGGTGAAAATTAATAGAGTGTGCTGTACACTATAATCTTAATTTAACACAATGAGATGGAATTACATTTTCTTCGTTGACCACTCGTGTGTAAATTAGGGAGGCGCAAGGGGCATCTAGAACTTTACGTATTGAGCAGTCAGTAATACGTCGTATTGATTTGAGCCAGAATAAAATGTGTACTTTGAGACTTCCCTATATTCTTGTATGTATGAGTCTTCCTAAATTATAATCTATTTGTTTCTATTAAACAGGTTAACTATTTAGTTAATCATTTTGTCAAATTTACTAAATTGTACCACGAAAACCAATCATAAGAAACTTCCCTCTAAAGTTGAACAAAGGTCAAATCACAGACTTTTTGATTATGCTTATGTTTCTAGTTTTTCCGGAAAAAAAAGCAGATTAAGCTTAGAAAATTACTCGTAGGATAGAAACAAAAACAAATAAAGTACAGCACAAAAATGTTGTATATTAAGCTGCTTTTCTCAGAGATGTGACCATTTCATTCTGAGAAGACTATCATTAATTCGAAAGCATATAGTCCTAGTTTCAGAGAAAGAAAGCTAGCTTAGTTAAATATAAATGATACGTAGTAAAAGAAGTTTAAGGCATACGTAGGTAAGGATTCTTGAGTTATTACAGTAGTAGATAAAACTGTCCGATATTCAATAAAAGGATTTATATGATTACAGCTTCAGATAATGAAACATTTAGTCTTATTTTCTTCTTCTTTAACCAGATGGGGATATTACAGTTAATTAATATATGAAACAGAAACTTCTGACAGATGTTAAATAAGAAATGAAGAGACATTGTAATAAACTCATCAGTTTTATATAGCTTCCCTTTCTACCAAAACACAAGATAAAGTAACCCACATATAAAGTTCAGTAGTATGAAAACGTGTTTCGAACAATGCCACTGTGCTGACTTTTCTTTCTGTAATGTTTAATACAGCGGCTAAAAGAAAAACAAAAGGACATTAAGGTGTTGGGTTACTTTGTAGCTGAATTTTATGACAACAATGGTCTCAAATATTCATGTCTCTCATCTTTCTTTTTATCATTTTCTTCAAAACTTTACTAAAAATGCATCTTATGAACCTGTAAACAGACAAAAATAAGCACAAATCATTTAGTAGCATTAGTAAAGGCCAAACTTGATTGTAAAGCAGAGAAATATATATATTAGTTGATCGTTAATGTTAAGATTAAGTATGAGGTTAATTTCCAACAAATTACGTATATAGTGTATTACGTATAT
>NW_013667763.1:149394-151078 GCF_000517525.1 Limulus polyphemus
CTGCCTTCCCTCTAGTCTTACACTGCTAAATTAGGGACGGCTAGCGCAGATAGCCCTCGTGTAGCCCAAGTGTCTAATCTATAAGTTCAAAACTAAGGATGGTTATGCGCAGTTAGCCACGTGCGTGTTGGAAGATTCAAGACAAACACCTGCTACTCTTTACAGGTGTGTTCAGATTTCAAGCATATCAGCGGCAATGTATTAAAAACATTTTTGATGCTTGAAAATAAAAACTTAATATTTATTTTTTGTATACTTTCTACTTGTATAAAAAAATTTTAATATGAATAGTGAAACAAATTGTTAAAGAGAATTTGTGTTTTCTTTACTACAAACCATCAAAGCTGTGGTTTTAAATCACTTGTGTTATTCTATAGGGAGAGAGAGATCTACAGCAGTATTAAGTTTCAAGTTTTAGTTGTATCCAATTCCAGTGATATACATGCTTCGGACTAAAACTATAAAAGTCCACTTGTCAATAGGACGACTGAAACATGTTTAGTCTCACTCATATAAAAACGTAGTTTCTCTTGCTTTTTTTTTACTACATTTTTCTAAACATCATTTACTAGTTTAGGAAATGCTCATAACGACAGAGAGAACACAAGAGTGATATAAAATCATAATAGCTTAGGTTCGCTCTTCATCCAATCACGATCTTCCTATGACGTAAAATTGACTGAAGTCTTAACAAAGCTAATTCTGTCGGTCTTTTGTTAGGTTTACAAAATTTGTCATTAGAGAGAGATTAATTTTCCAGTTCAGACTAAAACAACCTTCGTTAACTACTAATGTTGCCTTATATTTCGTTTAGTTAACGATTTTGTCTTCGAAGAATGTGTGTTTTTATTAAGGCTAATTACAAATATACAACTGTATGTTTTACTGGCATAATGTGTAACGTTATCACGTCATTGTGGATTCATTTCAAAATAAGGTCATGTTAAAAAATGTAAATTAATATGTAAAGCTTTTACCTTGACACTAATAGCTTCGTTTGAAGAGACATCTTACTGTAACTGTAATCCTCGACCATGCTGCCTAGACTGACAATGCAAGAGCGCCGTATACAAAGTTCGATCAAAGAAGTTATAAGTCAACGTAATAGGTCACATTCATTATGTGTTGCATCCCTTCCTCTCCTCTCTCTTCAGGGACTAATTAATCCCAGGCTAGGATCACTTACAAGGTCTGTAAGTAGTTAACTAAGAAACGTTTTCATTTCTCGAAAAAATAATTATTAAATGTCATATTCAACCGTACTTAGAACAAAAAATTACTATCATACTTTAAGGTACGTCACCGTATTTTGTTTCCACCTACTGATTATCAGTTTGGTTTAGGAATATATGATTAATAGTTGCTTGCAATAGCTTTTAATTAAAATAGGTTTACCATCACTGGTGTATTGATATAGATGTGTCAACTGGTCGACAATTCAGTGGGTTAAAGGACAGAATCAATAGCACGTACGTGCCTCCACCACCATCCCTGTAAATCAACGGGAAGTTTACGGACTTACGATATTAAAATCAGGGGTTCGATTCCCCGCGGTGGGCAGAGCACAAATAGCCAATTGTGTGACTTTGCGCTAAAACAAACAAACAGCAAGTATTCTTTATTTACTTCAAGAAATTCTTGGTTTTTACGTGTCAAAAATGGCTTTTCTATTTGTGCTCTGCCC
>NW_013667763.1:151407-153688 GCF_000517525.1 Limulus polyphemus
AGGGATGGTGGTGGAGGCACGTACGTGCTATTGATTCTGTCCTTTAACCCACTGAATTGTCCCGGTGGCTCGGCGGTAAGTCTGAAAGATTGCGAAGCTAAAAATTTGGTTTCGATACCCGCGGTAGGCCTAGCACATATAACCTATTGTATAGTTTTGTGCGTAATAACAAATAAAAACATAATTAGGCCAATTATTATTGTACAGTAGAATAAATTCATTCCATTGTATAAAAATTGCTTTCAATGTACGCTTCTTTTATACAGAAAAATTGAAAACAATTTCTATATTTACCAAATACTTTGATGATCATTTCCCACTGAACAATAGTTGGAATTGTTCACAAGTTTCCAAAATTCAGTTAATAAATCTATAAGATCTGCCTATTAATGTTATTTGTGAACTTGACATAGTCGACGAATATTATTAAAACATATTGTACTCTAATATGTTGTTGTTTGAAGTTAAGCACAAAGCTACACCATGGGCTATCTGTGTTCTGCCCACCATCTCTGCTCTGGTATGGAAATCCGTTTTCTAGCGTTGCAAGTCCGCAGACATACCGCTGTGCCACTAGGGAGCGTTACTCTAAGAACATTGAATGAAGTGAATAATAAACACGCTGGTTTTACTCTTTGTTTTTCTTTTTTTAAAAAAAGTTGAATAAACACATATTATCAAGTTTAGAAGTAATTAATAAACACGTTATTTCAATTGTGTTATTTATAACTCTGACATCATTAAGTCTTGTCGTATGTGTATGGAATTTGTAAAGGTGATTTTTAGTTAAGTCTCACCAAATTCATGCATTTTGTAAATCCAGACTTTCCTTTGAAAACGTTTACCATAAAACGTTGCTTTTCGTTTTTTGTATGTAATATAGTTTACCTTGTTTGAGCCATTGTGCATTACTTACTCAGTGGTATTGTGTATAAAGCTTTTCTATCTTCGATTCAAAAATAGGCCAACTATCAGACTCTTTATGTAGATCAAATATTTCTGTAATTCATCTCATGCTGTGATGTCATTTACCTGAATAGACCCCCAGCAGAGAAACAAATCTTAAAATATCCTTCAATTAACATACTGCAAGCATCTTTTCTTGTTTATAATTCAATGGTTTATTTAAACTTGGGCGATTGTAGATGGAGCTAAACTTAGGTTACTGACGTCACACAAAACACTTTGATATATATCTAAAAAGAAACGGTTTTATATGAGAAATCACTATGAGCTCAAAGTTTAAGCCCTTTATCTCTTCTGAAAAGGGGAAGCTTTCTTAATATATTACAAAATGGTTTTCAGCTCTAAATTTGAAAACGTGAGTATTTCTAATTTGAGATATAGCTAAAGGTTATCTTTACACTGCAGAAGTTTTAAAAAGTTTGAGATTAAATGAACTAATACCATATGTTTTGAACAATTAGTCATTGAAATTTGAAAGAGTATTAAAAATACTTAAAGATGAAAAGTTCATAACTTAAGGAGCTCATTTCTACAATAAGAATAATGATGAGAAACTTTTGCTGTCTATCTTTGAAAATAGCAGAAGATATTTTGTGAAACTTTCAAGTATAGCAAAAATTGTAACTCGGTTGATAATTTTCACTGAGTTGATTCTCTTATCTAATTTCAAATGCGAACACGTGTTAGTGTAGCGTCAATTTCAGGTTAAACGTATGGCTTTAGAAACCACAGAATAGTTTAAACAAAACTAAACGTACAGGAAGAACAGAGATCAACAGTTCACTTACCAAAGTTCGTATATGACTTATATTGCATAAATGTATGAAAATGTGTTAAAAATTGACTTTGAAATAATTACTTTCTTTCCAGGAAAATACATAACTTTGGTATTTAAAAAGTACAGTTAATAACTTTAGCGTGAAATTAAACTATTTTTATATTAGTTATTGTATTTTAAATTCCTGTGTTTTAAGAATAATGATAAGAATACCATCGCAATATGAGTGTCTACAGTAAATATTGCATAAGAAAATTGAAATGTTGAGATTATTCGGCTGCGTTATCCTGTACTGGGATAAAAAAAACACGTAGGTACAATGCATGAAATCTTCGATAACTTTTTTGCCAGTTTCGTAAGAAGTCAAATTATATTTTCAAATCAAATTTCATATTTTATGTTATTTTATAAACACTCTGATCATATTTTAAATATGTATTGTTTTGCTGTCGAACAACTAAAGGAATGAAAAACTTATTATTTCTTTAATGGCTGGAGACGGCTTAAATGGGTAATGAAGAAAAACTTTAATATAAG
>NW_013667763.1:153979-162696 GCF_000517525.1 Limulus polyphemus
CACCGTACAACTACGAGAGTAAACACATATATAAATACCTAAATAAAAAGTACGTTAATCCTACTATTTGTAAGAACTTTCAGAAATCAGTAACATAATATACACGTTCTTGGTGTCTCTGATGGCATGAGAAAAAGCAATTGGAGTCTCCGCATATACGCGTAACCAAAGGTTACTAAGTTATTCTGTGTAATGTTCTGTTATTTATTCTGAAATTTTAAAAACACAATAGCAGCAGAAAAACAGGGGCAGCAAAAAACACAAAACAAATGTTACTACTTTTTACTGTAGCCAAGTTTATTCCAAAATGCCAGGTTTCGATACCCGTGGGGCCCGGCATGGCCAGGTGGTTAGGGCGCTCGACTCGCAATCTGCGGGTTCGAATCCCTGTCCCACCAAACATGCTCGCCCTTTCAGCCGTGGGGGCGTTATAGTATGACGACCAATTCCACTATTCGTTGGTAAAAGAGTAGCTCAAGAGTTGGCGGTGTGTGGAGATGACTAGCTGTCTTCCCTCTAGTCTTCCACTGCTAAATTAGGGACTGCTAGCGCAGATAGCCCTCGTGTAGATTTGCGCGAAATTCATAGCAAATAAACAAACAATCGATACCCGTGAGGTGGGGGGGGGATACAGAACTGGTAGTCCATTGTGTATCTATGCGCTGAACTACGAACAAATCAAATCTTCCCAGCTTCCCAGATCATCAGCTTAGGTGAAGTTTTCAGATGATATTTTTTATATACTGAGTTTAAACTTCCGAAATAATCTTGTGCTGTATAAATTCTTGTTCATACAAGGTAATATTTTCTTATTTACGCAGAATACTTCCCTATTTAACAGAGTTGGTTAAATTCGGTTCAGTGTTTCAAATTCATTATGTCAGTTTCTACTCATGATGTTTTGGCGCCATTTTAATATCTAATTTACAAATCAAACGCACAGAGAATTTCGTTTAATGATAAGCATTCATTACTGGGCCCTGTTTACATAATAAAAATTCAACATTATACTCTTTTTCAATTGCAAACATTCAACATTATATTTTGTTGAATTGTTATAAATAGTAAATATTAGACTCTGTTTGATTGACAAGCATTCAATTTTCAACTCTTTTTGATTGGCAAACTTCAATATTAGGCTCTGTTTGATTGATAAGTATTCAATATTAGACTGTTTAAAAGATAAGTATTTAATATTACGCTCTATTTAAAAAATAAATACCTTTGTGCTTAATATCAAACAAAACAAACAAGCTTGTCTATTCCTCTTAATTGTCTTTTTTTTTTACGGATACTCACACATAGCTACGTAAGGGCCGTACCTACTTTAAACTAATAGACTAGAAAGAAGGCAGCTAATTATGAGCACTTACCGCCAACTCTTGCGCTATTCTAATCGAATAAAGGGATTTGACCGTCACCCTTATTACACAGTTATACCTCAAAAGAACAAACTTTGTCGCTACAACAGGGAGTATTAGTGAAAAATGAATATTTTACTTTTGTAGTTCCTCCCCCAGTGACCTCGCCGCAAGAAGAGGAGTGTTCAGTCGGCGCCATTATGGATCTGTAGAAATGGTAAGTGGTGAAGTTAATTGTATTTCGAGTGCTGTTGTTTTTATGTGTACTTACGTGTTGATAGTGACCAACATTTTCGATATATGCTTTATGTGTATATATATACACAAACTATGTGGTATGATAGATAGAGAGATATTCAGCTGCTAAATCTTCAACCTAAACAACAGGAATCCTTAATTGTGTCTCAGTTGGGCCTTACCTAGAAGAATTGTGCCGTGCTGCCAGTTGGAAGGCTCAAGGTTCGAGTCACGATATGCCGCTCAACAAGTCTAGCGCATTTATCTGTGGGCGCATCATAATTATAACCATATAGC
This sequence comes from Limulus polyphemus, assembly GCF_000517525.1. Classification (NCBI taxonomy): domain Eukaryota; kingdom Metazoa; phylum Arthropoda; class Merostomata; order Xiphosura; family Limulidae; genus Limulus; species Limulus polyphemus. The sequence goes on from NW_013667763.1 coordinate 155,875, forward strand.
CGTATAAGTAGCAGGTGCTGATTGACGGTACCCTTCCTTTGGTCAGCAGTTATAAATTAGGTATGGTTATCCATGAACCTTGGGGTTTCTCTCCTGGCTGTTAAGTCCATATGTTCTTTAAGGTGTCGTCCAGGTTGAAATACGAAATATCAAGGTTAAGTACTTTCTTAAGTTGATAGTATTTTATTTTTATATTTCAGCTAGCTTCAGTTGATCAAGATGGCACTGATCATTTCCGGCGATTTAGGATAGAAAATGGTGAAAGAGTTGACAAAGACGAGGTAAAAATATTTCCAAACAAAATCTTGAAAAGAATTATATTTAAAAATAGATAATAACATTCCACTTTACCATATTACTAAACATCTCTTTAAGCTTGCTGATGTGAATTAATATTGAAAGTATATTTCATAGTTATGAGGAGACTGAAGAAACAAGTTGATTCTTAAAATGTAACTTTTTGGTATTATGAATTTATAGCCGAAATTGGTTAACTCTTTTAGTGTTACAGACGGAAAATAGTTTTTTTTCCATGAAAAATAAAATACAATATTGTTAATACGTTGTAAGTTAGGTTTAAATTAATTATCATTGACTAAGAAACTATCGAAAATGGAACAGAAACATGTAAATAATTTGATTCAAAAACATATCCAAAAAATATCTGTCAAGTCGAAACACATCACTGATTTCCCGTCGTCTCTGGATTTTCGAAATGAAACAAAAAATATGCTATGATGTACGAAACACGTAATATACCAATTATTCGCTATATCATTTAAGAAAAGGTATATTTCATTCAGGTATAGGCAGGGCCAGGTGGTTAGGGCGCTCAACTCGCAATCTAAGGGTTCGAATCCCCGTCCCACCAAATATGCTCGCCCTTTCAGCCGTGGAACCATTATAATGGTACAATCAATCCCACTATTCGTTAGTAAAAGAGTAGCCTAAGAGTTGGCGGTGGGTGGTGATGACTAGCTGCCTTCCCTCTGGCCTTTCACTGCTAAATTAGGGACGGCTAGCGTAGATAGCCCTCGTGTAGCTTTGCGCGAATTTCAAACAAACCAAATCATTTAGGTATAATATCTAAAAATTTAGTTTGTTTTCTTTCAACTAAAATTCTACAAGGCTGTACTTATTATTATTGTACACTTTTATCCCTGAATAATTATTTGTCCTAATATGATTTTTATTTGGTAATTAAATTTCAATGCTTAAACAAAACTTCAAAAGAAGTTTCAGATCTGAGTAGAAATCACTTGTTTCAACTGTATTCATTGTCATAATATTTTTTAGTCTAATGTTTTCTATTTTCTCCGGAATCTTTTTTTTTCTTCAGTTGTACGGATCACCTAGTACTCCTTTCCTGGAGAATCCAGAATATCAAACCAGATGGTACTTCAAATACTTCCTTGGAAAATGTAAGTAACCATAGCAACATAATTTGATGTAAACTGTTTCAAAATCTGAAAGTGAAGCAGAATAATGATGTTTCATTAGATAAAATGCGTCTGTATCATGTGTACTTTGTATATGAGTGGACTTGAAGCTAGATGAAACATGCAGTCTAAATCAGCCTTACCATCCATGCACATGTCAATTTTATTTAGTTTGTTGTATAGATATATATACATGTAGATACACTAGTATGCTTTACATTAATTATATGAAAGATATTAAATTTCAAAGCATGCACATTACACAAACTAAAGGTTGTGGAATCAATAGAGGCCGTAAATACTCAGCTTAATAATAACATGTACGCTAACAAAAATATAAATACAATTTTTAGAGTTTTTTTCGCATGACTGGGGTTGTTTTATTACACTCTGTTAATAATTTAACAAACTTTTTTGAGTCCCCTAATAAATGTATAAAATACAAGCTATGAATTGGGATTAACCAAAGCTAAATTGTTTCTAGATTAACTAATGGTGAATTATCTAACATAACACAATTTTAAATAAAAATTATATATATTTACAGTAAAATATCAAATATATTCAACATTTCCTTGTAACTTATGAAGGTTTAGTATCTGTACTCATTTCTTTTCATCACAACAAAATTAACATGTTTAGCAAAAGAATGTGAAAATGACACTTTAATTGTCTTTTATTTTAAGAAAACTTTAATATATCTAAGATGTATTTTAGTGTGATGTAACAGTATCTGAAGGTGTTAGATACGAATAGGGATATAATACGTTGCCTATTTGCGGTGTTAGGTGATAGATAGAACGTTTGTTTGTTTGTTGTTCAACACAAAGCTACACAACGGGCTATCTGTGTTGTACCCACCACGGATATCTAAACCCGGTTTTTAGCCTTAAAACTTATCGCTGAGCCATTGAGGGGGTTGATAAATATATGTTTAAAAATAACTTAGATAAACTATACAAAAATCTTAGTTCGTTTGGAAACATTGTGTTTTAAGTTAATGAATTAATTAAACAGCACCTGTACACATAAACTAGTTTTCAATAAAGCTCATTTTATCATGCAATAATTCAGCTTTGGATACTCGTTTTTAAGTTTTTTAACATTGTGTTTTATTAGAACAAAGCCCCCAGCTGCAAGTTTTGTTTGTTTGTTTGAAGTTAAACACAAAGCAACACAATGGGCTATCTGTGTTCTGCCCACCACGGGTATCGAAACACGGATTCTAGCGTTGTAAGTCTGCAGATATACCGCTGTGTCACTGGGGGCCAGAGGTAAGTCAGAGGACCTTATAATATTAAAAATTGGGTTTCGATACCAGTAGTGGGCATAGCACAGATAGCCCATTTTGTAGCGTTTCACTGAACAACAAACAAAATTAGAACAAAAATGCTTATCTCCTGAAAGTGATATTTGAAATTGAACTTTTTAAGCTCGTGATCTGAGAAACAGGTATGCACATAGTACACATCTGTATAATTGGAGCGTGTCTAATGACGTGTTTTTTATTTTTTTTATGTTTATTTTTTCAGTACATCAAAACTACGTTGGAGCTGACAGTGAAAAGTTGCCCTTCTTCTTATCTGTTGTGCTTACGGATGCAAACACTCAGGGTTTGCAGCAGTACAGAGCCATCTTGTGGCGAAAGACGGTAAGCCGAAAATGTGTCTCTTCTGAGTTCTTAGAAAACCGAATAAATATTTAGAAAATATTTACGAGAAGGATATTCTGTTAAAACTAACATTTAGAGTATTTTCAGGATCAGACCTGTTTTACAATAACTGTTATATATTTTCTATTGAAAATTTAATTATAGAATGTGTTATAAACTAAGAGCTCATACTGACTTGTGTTGTTCTAACTCATGATATAATAAAACGGTTGGTTTAGAAAAATGATGATAATTGAAGAATATTCACACAATTAACAAATCTATTTTGTGTAGGGAGCGCAGAAGATATGTCTGTCCCATAATCCTAGTAAACCGTTAACAGTGAAATCAATACTCAGGTAAGGAAATGTATCAGAGTAGACTTTAGTTACAGAAGAATAATTCTTAAAGACTGAAACAACTATAAAAAACATTGATAGATAAATAGACGGACAGACAGATAGATAGATATATAGATAGCTGTTATGATGTCTAAAAATATCTTAGGAATTTTATTCAGGGAAAATCGTTGACATAATTTTAGGTTTACAAACACATTAGATAAATTAACCTTTAATGTTTTATTTCATATAAAAACAGCAGAAAAATCGTACAGACTACCATAATATATATTTCTTACTTGTTAGAGATCTAACAAACAAAGTCACGTGGAAAGGAACCGTTCCTAAGTATTTTTCTTTCACTATTTTTTGACAGATATTTTTTTTTATATTTTCACTAATTATTTCAGTATTACTTTACTATTTCCAGTTTAATTTATGGGTTTAAAACAGTTATGGTCTTATATGGATTGAAAAGAAGAGGGGTGACTTTGTATTATGTAAACTCGCATGTTACTGTGTATTTTTGTAGTCCAGTCTAGGTCTTGTTTTTGTCAGTAGAAAACTAAACTTAACTATTATTTTTATATTTCAATCTACAACTTCGTGTCTTTCTTTCTCACTGATTCATTAATATACTAACTTAGATGTTATTTTTTAAATTTTAGTCTACAACTCCAGAAATTCATGTCTTTGTTTCTCACTGATTGGTTATCATACAGAAATAGACGTTATTTTTTAAATTTCGGTCTAGGACTTTAAAAGCTCATACCTTTCTTTATGACTGATTGTTTACCATAAAAACTTAGATGTTATTTTATGAATTTCAGTCTAGGACTCTAGAAACTCTTGTTCTCATTTCTGACTGATTGGTTACCATAGAGATTTAGATGTTATTTTTTAAATTTCAATATAGAAATCCAGAAACTCTTGTCTTCATTTCTTACTGATTGGTTGCCATAGAGATTTAGATGTTATTTTTTAAATTTCAATATAGAAATCCAAAAACTCTTGTCTTCATTTCTTACTGATTGGTAACTATAGAAACCTAGACGCTATATTTTTAATTTCAGTCTAGGACACTAGAAACTCGTGTCTATATTTATGAATTATTTGCTATTATACAAATCGTGATTTTTAAAATAAAATAACAAAATATCTTTAACAGACTGACTACTGAATAATTTAGAAAAATAGATTTATAGTATCAGTGCTACATATTCTTGAAATCTCGTATAAATATAAAATCACTCTATTGAGTAAAACTCAATTTAAAAGCACCTCATACATAAACCAGGGTCTTTTTTTAACTTTAAATATAACATTACTTTACTAACTTTAAAACCTAAAGATAGGTTTATTTAAGTTTTACTGTGGATCTAAGTTAACTCTTCTCACAAATAACTTTTTTCTAAACTTCTAATTTTTGATTAAGCTGAACAAATACAACATATTGAATAAAATACACACAATAACCAACAATCGAACAGTTAAACTTTTATTAGATGGCTGATTATTGGGCTAAATACACAGATGTCATCAAAAACATCATCTTGTGGCCAATATACCTTGAATTTGTAATAGTGTGTTGATACAGATTGCAAAGAAACATCAATCCAATATATTTTCATAATAGATATGTACATTTTTACCAAGCCTAAAACCGGATTAAAGTTCAATTTCTGTCATCGGTCAATTATTTTGAATGAAGCAACCTGAACAACACACAGAAATATCTGTATATTTTATATTGTTCATTGTTCTGCAGTAAGGCGTCTGTTTATTGTTAACTGTTCTTGTTAATATTATTTTTAATTTCTGTGTCTAATGTTTTGAAGTATTTTGAACGTTCAGTATTTCAGCCATACATATTTCTTTGTACGGTTTAGCAATTTTCAAAACATGGACAGACTTGAAAAAGGGCCGAAGGAGATTTTCGCCCCTGAAATACAAAAGGTATCAGAAACACTACTTACTTTCATATTATACAAAATATTTCAAGAAATTATCAACGTGAGATACTTCCTGACGAATAATCTTTAACTTTTAAAATCAACAAATTAGATTATTACCGTATTCTAAATAATGGTGTCATTAAAGTGTACAAGGAACTTCACGATATTTGTGACGTTAATTACTTAACGAAATCAAAGAAGGGAAAAAAACTTTACAAAATACTTAACAGAATTCAAGAAATATTGTAGTGATTCAATTTGTGTTGCACAACTACCATCATATGGTAATTACAATAATTATCGAGTCTGTTTCTATGGAAACCAGATATAGTTGTTTAACAAGTGGCCACTGAATTAACAAGCTGTGCAATCACTACCAATTGTTACAGCTGCTTCTAATTCACTAATTTGGTTCCATAGCGACCACTTTTAAAGGAGCACTCTCTTAATTAGAAGACCCCATAATTGGGCTAATCAGAAAATGTTTTTCAGTTTCACGATAGAATTAATTTTCTATTAAACGAAACCATAGATGTAAGTGTGTTTTGAAACAAGAGCTCAAGATACAAATAACTAATTTGTTTTTTCATCATTAATTTCAAGGTTTGTTTTATTTTAAGGAACTGCCGTTTCTGAAAACGTTAAGGATTTGTAAAAGTAAAAGTAAAAACATCTTTCATTTAAAGATTTGTTTTGTTTTAAGAATCTACTGCTACTGGTAGAATTGGAGGAAAAGTTTGTTTAATGTAATATTAAAAACATCATTAATGTATAATTTTCTTTTGTTTTAAGGATCTTCTGCTTCTAGAAGAACAGGAGGTAAGGTTTTCAACATATAAATAAAAGTACATGAAACATTCAATATATAATTATTTTAAAATATACCTAATATCCCTTATGTTTTTTAACATAGTTTAAAAGATTAAATTAAATTAAACAACCTTCTATACAAACGTAACACAGTGCAAACCAGTTGTGGATTTATGGCACACATTTGTTCTGCTAACATATAAAATATTTCTGTCTTTGTTAGTTTTGCTAATGACGTGCGAGAAACCAGCAGTCTGTTTTTCGTAAGAAATAGGCTCGTTATAAGAAATACGTGAAGTAACAAACTCTTTTAAAACAATACAGGCAGTTCTTTGTAAGAAATAACTGAACTACAAGAAAGAGATAACGTTAAGTAATATCTATAAACCAATTCAATCTCTTCTTTGTAAGAAATAGTAACTTGACCATAAGAAAGATATAAAATGAAGTAACACCTTTATTTTAAGTCATATTATCAAATGAAGACATGTTGTATTCGGAAGTTTATTCTTTGCTCGTACCATTTTATGAGCTACGTTTAAAGAACACTGTCGTTCTCTAGACTTTCAACGTAACAGTACTTTTGTGTACTATATATATATATATATATATACTAGCTGCGTTGC
>NW_013667763.1:163696-167300 GCF_000517525.1 Limulus polyphemus
CTTGAAGTCTGGTTTGACGTTGTTCGGAAGTTTCTTGTTGTCTATATCCAGCTTGCCTTGATGATTCTGACTGAACTCTGGCTTTGTGCTATTCAGCAGTTTCTTGCTGTCTTTGAGTAGCCTGCCTTTCAGCTTGAGCTCGAAATCTAACTTTACGTTCTTCCAAAGTCTATTCCTGTATTTGAGCAACCTGTCTTGCAGCTTGTGCTTGAAGTCTTTGATTGCGTTCTTCTTCTGTTCCAGCTGCTCTTTGTGCTTGCATTCTTTTAGCGGCAGAAGACTTTCCATAGAAAGGGCGTTTCTTGGATGTCATAATCACCTGTATCATTAAACAATAATTTGCAATTCACAAAGTTACTAAATCACTTATGAAACTACTTAGCACTATTTAAAGAAAACTGTTTTTGGAAATACTGAATTGACAGCAAGGTGATCTGAGTGTCTCCCGCCATAACGGTTTCTATGTACAAAACGTGCTTATGCTTGTATGTTTATTATAAAAAAATGGCGCAATAATAATTAATTGTCAATTTCGTCATTAAATGCTACTCCAAATACAAAATAAATAGCACCATCAAATTTCTTGTAAAAAAATGTTTATTTTAAAATTTGTAAGTTCAACCGTTTGGTTTCCTATAGCGAACAAATAAACAAACTTCCTCGTTTATATATATAGATATATATACATTAGTTGTGTACTATATATGCATATAGATAAATCTATGGGTTGTGTACTGTACATTCATAAAGATAAATATATGGGATATGTATTATATATAAAGATATAAAGATACATGTATATGGGTTGTGTATTATGTATAAAGATATATGTATATAGGTTGGGTATTATGTATAAAGATATAAAGATACATGTACATGGGTTGTGTATTATGTATAAAGATATATGTATATAGGTTGGGTATTATGTATAAAGATATAGAGATACATATATGGGTTGTGTATTATCTATAAAGGTACACATATATGGGTTGTGTATTATCTATAAAGATACACATATATGGGTTGTGTATTCTCTATAAAGATATAAAGATACATGCATATGGGTTGTGTATTATGTATAAAGATATAGAGATACATATATGGGTTGTGTATTATGTATAAAGATACATGCATATGGGTTGTGTATTATGTATAAAGATATAAAGATACATGTATATAGGTTGTGTATTATGTATAAAGATATAGAAATACATATATGGGTTGTGTATTACGTATTAAATAACGGTCAATACCACTGTCCGTTGGTAAAAGAGTAGCCCAAAAGTTTGTGGTGGGTGTTGATGACTAGCAGCCTTCTCTCTAGTCTTACACTGCTAAATTAGGGACAGCTAGCGCAGATAGCCCTCGTGTAGCTTTGCTCGAAATTTAAAAAAGAAACAAACAAACTCACTTAAAATTTAAAAAGTGGCTTACAGATTATATCACTTCTATGTTACTCTACATCTCTATACTCTGTGCTCAAAAGCACTTGATAAAGTGACTTGAATAGTGTTCTCATCCAGAACCAAATTCACTAAAAATAATTACTCCAAACATAATTGAAAATAGCTTGAAGATCGTATATACAGAGGGTTGAGTATGTTGTATTAAATTAATTTAGAATATGCAGCCGATGTATCTAAACTATATTTTGACATTGTTTAGCGTTTCTTAGGTAGTGCGTGTAATGCCACCAAAACTGATCGCTTTTAGGAAGGGCATTTAACAGCCTTTTCCTATGCAAAATGTTCATATACTCAGGTCATAAAGATGCCGTGAATTTAGAATTTCCAAGACCTTGTGGCTAGTGGCATGGATCAACTTGGAGTACCAGGACCATCCAGAAAGAAGATCTGCAATAAGTCGAACCCCAGCTGTCTTGCTAAAAGTGAGAACCCACGAACACAAAGGTTAATGACAAAAAATGGTATAAATGTGTCCTAAACAATAATATATAAAATAATCAAGAAGGATCGACGTCAAAAGTGATAAAAATCAGAGCTACACTAGTGTCTTCCATAACGTATAAGTTTAATCGTTGCATACCTAAGGCAGCTGGAGAATAGAATGGGTATTCATACGAATACATGCCGATCAAGTAACAAGACGTAGTGCCTATGGATATGTGTATTTACTATTGGGCTGTTAAATTTCTCACTGACAAACCGTCGTCTTCGTACGTTAGGTGGCTTATGTCAAATATGGAAGGAGGAGTGGTGTGCTTTTGACATGACAGTCTTACGATTGAACCTTTTGCAATGAAAGTTACGCTGCAGGGTTACTGTCTAGCTGCCCAGTCGTCAGTTAAAGGATGACCAGACGTGACGACATGACGGTAACGCCATGGTGAAATTTCAAAATTATTTTAATATAACGTAATTAACTTTTATCTACCCTTCTCTCGATTTTTTATTTCTATTTTTGATACATAATACGTCTTAAATACCTCGATTTGTTTTTATATATAATGAATTTGAAAATTAACTTGATGGTACTTATAGCCTTTTCCCTGGTTATTTTAATACATATAGCGCATTTCAAAGTAAACTTGACAGTACATGTAACCATTTCTTGATTTGTCTCTGCATATAGTGAATTTGAAAATTAACTTGATGATTGTGATAAATTTCCTCAGTTACCTAATCTAGATGTTTAGTTTTCGCACATTTTCAGCTGCTTCCTGCCATTTCTATTCGTGCACATTTTTTATTTTTCACAACGTCATCTGTTAGATACGAGAGTTCTATGACAGCAAACTTCAAATTAATAGTCCATTTCTTACGTCTACAAATCTTTTTGTAGAAAAGCCCTATAATATATTTAATCACAAAATTCCCCTTTTCTCCTTCTAGTTGTCATAAACGTAGTTCGTTTTGTCGTCATAAGTCTTTTGAAAATTAAATGCTTTACTTTATATAATTCGGCAAAGTAAAAAGCAATAGCTGTTTATTTTATTTTTCTCGATTTTTATGAAATTGTATATGCCCCCCAGTGGCACAGCGGTATGTCTGCGGACTTACAACGCTAGAAACCGGGTTTCGATACCCGTGGTGGGCAGAGCACAGATAGCCCTTGTGTAGCTTTGTGCATAATTAAAAACAACAATGAAATTGTATAAGTTTAAAGAGTTCCAAAATTTTGATATGCAGAGGTTCTGATGATACTAGAGGATTAGTTTATATAGAAAAATTGATATTTGCGAAACATTTATTTATTTATTTTTTTCAGGGGTCAGTAAATTTTAAATTTGGGGTCATCTACGCTAAAGTTGGACAGTTGTCGGACGACGAAATGTTCAGCAATGGTAGGCCTTTGTTTTATTCCACTCTTCTGTTATTATCTAGTTCTAAATATGTATTTGATGAATTATATATAGGCCTATACACTGACATGTAAAAGTAAGTTCTTTTTTACAGATTGCTGTTTAGTAATGGTAGGCCTTTATTTTATTCTTCTGTTATTAGCCGCAGCACCTAGAATGGCTTTGAATTTTTTGTTGTTTGTTTTTGTTTTTCAAGTACAAACTTTTAGCTCATAGTCCCACCATCTCATGGCCGATTTGAGATTTAATTACAGTTTGGACTCGGGAGGGCAAACCCTTTCA
>NW_013667763.1:167542-170400 GCF_000517525.1 Limulus polyphemus
CCCAAGGTCTCATAGATAAATTTACTCTAATCCTGCCTAAAAGAATTTCAATTTGAGGGTAGGCTAGTAGAAATCCGGATGGGTAATAAAATTGAATCGTGTATATGCGCGCTCCACGCGTGGTATTGCTGTCACACAGAAATATACCTAACGAAAAGGGAAAAAGAGTCTCATAGATTAGTTTACTCTAATCCTGCCTAAAAGAATTTTAAGTGCTGTTATCTAGTTCTAAAGATGTATTTCATGAATTATAGATAGGCCTATACACTGACACATAAAAGTAAGTTATTTTTTAAAGATTGCTGTTTAGTAATGGTAAGCTTTTATTTTATTCTTCTGTTATTATCAAGTTCTAAAGATGTATTTCATGAATTATAGATAAGCCTATAGTGAAACGTAAAACTATGTTCTTTTATAAAGATTGTTGTTTATCTGAACAGTATAGGAGTAGCAAGTATCTTTTCAGTAAATGCTTTAACAAAACAATCCAGATAAAACAATTAAATCTATTACACGATAGTCAAATAGTCGGTTTATCACAAAGTTCTTGACATAGTCTAAAAGTTTTAGAGCAGATTTGGTAGAGTTTGACAGAATTAGTAAATATTTCAACAAAATGATATTTGTTTCTTACAGAGGGAGGGAGTTGGGAGTTTGACCAGTTTTTGTCCTTGCTTGGGGATCGGATCCGACTAAAAGGTTGGGATAAATACAGAGGTGGACTTGATGTAAAAGGTAAGAGAAGTTTAGTTAATAATTTGATAATTATACTACAAATATCTTACAATAAACAAATCCAAACCCTTTTATTTATATTCGTTTCTACATGTTTTTCAACGTGCCTGTTCTCTTTTGTGAATTTATTGAGGAATGTGCTCGTGTTAATTATGCTTTTCAAGGTATGTCAAACAACGGCTGTAGACTATAAATGTTATGAAGAATGCATAAGTTCAGCATAACATAAAACTTTTTTTTAAATTGTATGAGTATATTTGTGTACATCACACTAAATTATTCAATTTGGGCCTGATAACGTGTTGACGAAGCATAATGACAAATGTGGATAACAATCGTAAGAATATTCGAGTTTTTGTCCACTAGGAGATATGACCGGAAAGTACTCGGTTCACACCGTCTATGAAGGACACGAGATAATGTTCCATGTATCGACACTTCTTCCTTTCTCGAAAGATAATCGCCAACAGGTAAGCCAAGCAATTTTCTTTAACTTTATTCTCGCTGATCACTAATAATATTAGATGAATATTATTTTCCTGAAATAAAATACACTTTTCTTTTATTGTCCCTTGTAATACAACCACACAATTTATGGCAAACGTTCAAACACAAATTAAACAAATATTTAGAAACCACTTTAGAACAGTAAAGTTAATAAAATGTTGGTTTTGTTATATTTTACCTGTTTTCAAGTTGCTGTTCTTTGTACATGTAACAGAACATGTTACAATAAGATAAATGAACATAAAAGACAGGTTCTTTTGTTTAACTACAATAGTATGAGGGGGCCAAATGGAAAAACACTCCTAAATTTAAAATTCGAAGCACCACCATCCCTATATAACACATTTAACGGGCAAGCTCCCAAAAATGACTCCTGGAGGGGGGGGGGGATATTATGCAGTGGTAACCTTGAGAAATATGGATGCTTTTTAATTAATGTGAAAATGCAGTTTGTGCAAGGATATAAACTCATAAAGTTGGTAATGTGATGAGGACTGTTATAATTCTAATAAAGTTGGCAGTGTGGTGAGGATTGTTATAATCCTCATAAAATTGGTAGTGTGGTGAGGATTGTTATAATCCTCATAAAGTTGGCAGTGTGGTGAGGATTGTTATAATCCTCATGAAGTTGGTAGTGTGGTGAGGATTGTTATAATCCTCATGAAGTTGGTGGTGTGGTGAGGATTGTTATAATCCTCATAAAGTTGGTAGTGTGGTGAGGATTGTTATAATCCTCGTAAAGTTGGTAGTGTGGTGAGGATTTTTATAATCCTCATAAAGTTGGTAGTGTGGTGAGGATTGTTATAATCCTAATAAAGTTGGTAGTGTGGACAAAAATGTGTTTGACGCTACAAAGGATTCAGATGTAGACATATAGCATATGACAAGTACGTTAAAATTATGTTAGACACACACACACACACATACACATATATATATACGTATATATATATATGTTGTTACGTTACCCATCGTCGAGAGGGATTCCATTGGTTATTAGTATATTATAAGCACCATGACTTGCGATAGTATAGCTGGATTCTATTATAATGAATACAGTATTTAAAACTTTATCGTAATTGAATAATCCGTGCATTAAATGAGTCTTCTTAATGTGTTTTGCGAAACAGACATTTTTTCCGACGAGCATTTGTTTCTGTCTTTTAAGATAAATAAATAATAATATGTTTTAGATAGACCTTTGCATGACTAAAATTAGTTTTTAAAATCCTTATTTATTAGTCATTTTTACTTTTAAACTTGTCTTGACAATTTAAATAATCTTTTTAAGCCTTTCATTTGCACTAAATGCTGTTTTGACATGGGTACAAAAATCTTGCATTGGCATACCTTACTACCATTTTTCAACGCTACATCCACCTAGATAAACACTTAAGGGATATTTCCATCACAATAGCATAGTTATTGCTTTCAGTACGGGAGGAGTGCTACGGTAAAAATATTCTGGCCTGGAGCCTCCCACCTCCGACTACAAGCTTTCCAAATAGCTCATTATGGGGCGGGATACTTGGCTTAACTAACTTGCAAAAGAAACAACGTATACACCTGGAAAAAAGTTAAGCACCCCCGTGTTTTTTTCAAGTGATTCAGATTCG
>NW_013667763.1:171400-172357 GCF_000517525.1 Limulus polyphemus
ATGAACATTGCTCAACATCATGAAAATTAAACCTTATTTTCAATAAGCAATCCTGAAAAATATTTGGGGGTGCTTAACTTTTTTCCAGGTGTATATATCGATTTGAATTAGTAACTGTGTATTTTAGTATATAAGACACTGGACCATCATAGAAGACAGTAACACAAGTATAATAATGTAGAAATGAAGATGTCATAAAAATCATGAATTTCGAATCGAGGGAGTGTACAAAAAAACATTTTAAATATTTCTTTGATTTATCATAATACTAGAAGTCGTCAGCTGGGTTGAACCTATAGTAACTAAAACTATATCTGAAGTACTCTTTCTATACAAAACAAGGTTTTCAATGCAATAGTGTAAAATACTTAACACTTCTGATTATAAATCACTAAAGGACTAATTACGAGTAATGTGAAGAAAAACATCTACAGTTCAGTGTGATTTTATTATTTTGATTTGGCCTAAAACGGCTCATTTCTTTTCTTAGTCAATTTATGCGTTTTATACTATTACATAAGTACTTAAAAGTCTTTGGGTGAACCAATAAAAATAAAAATAATTAAGCGATGGAAGAGCCTATTATATTTGTCCATTTTATCGAAAACTATCCACGGAGAACAACGACTTTGTAGCAGCATATAGAACAGAATAATTCTTTAAACATGAATCATATTGTAAGCTAATACTTTTCGAGGAGTTTTGGAGAATTTCTATCCATTTTATCAGTACTGTCAAGTATGATATTAGGTTACCAGTACTGTCAGGTATGATATTAGGTTACCAGTACTGTCAGGTATGATATTAGGTTACCAGTACTGTCAGGTATGATATTAGGCTACCAGTACTGTCAGGTATGATATTAGGCTACCAGTACTGTCAAGTGTGATATTAGGTTACCAGTACTGTCAGGTATGATATTAGGTTACCAGTACTGTCAAGTGTGATATTAGGTTA
>NW_013667763.1:173357-182183 GCF_000517525.1 Limulus polyphemus
ATTAGGCTACCAGTACTGTCAGGTATGATATTAGGTTACCAGTACTGTCAGGTATGATATTAGCCTACCAGTACTGTCAGGTATGATATTAGGCTACCAGTACTGTCAGGTATGATATTAGGCTACCAGTACTATCAGGTATGATATTAGATAGTGAGCAGTGGCGAGTTTGATAATGGTTACTAGTACATGCTAACATTTATGTTGTCTTCTGAGGCATTCACATCGCTTTAGCTTTTAACACTTTCTCACCCTTTTTTAAGTAATGTAACAATGCTTCTAATAACTCTTGCAGGAAATAAATAATGTATTTAATAGATGACAACATTTCCTGTAAACTTTATCGTGAAAACAATGGTAGCAGAGAAGCGAAATGATAGTTTCGCAGTATCTTGGTGAGAGGAATTGTTAAAAAAAACCATCCGTCATAAGTAAATGAATTTCTTGACATTAGGTTGAAAGAAAGAGGCACGTGGGAAATGACATTGTTAACATCATCTTCTTGGACGGGAATCACGAAGATCACGGTAGCTTCAAACCGTCGATGATCAAGTCACAATTTACTCGTATCCTTTGATCGTTCCTTTCTATGAATTATTCTTGATCCTTTACACCTGGCTTACTTAAGTGATGTTATTGAATTGTTGCATACAGTTGTTGCTGTTTATGTATCGTTAGTTAAGACGAAGAATACTTGGTTCCATTTTTTTTTCTTTTCAAATAAAAAACAGTAAGTCATTATACATGTGTACCAAAGTATTTCATTTCTTGTATAAGGAAATTGAAAAATCAGTACTTGAAAACGTCAAAAAATTTGATTAAAAAAATGGAGAACAAGTACTTATACAGGAGGCTTTGTGTTAATATGTATTTTATAGAAAAAGAAAGTAGGCTTACAGTTTATTTTGTAAAAAGAAAAAAATGAAACTTCCATAATTTAGATATATAAATTTAATATTAAGCGTATATTGAATTCACTACTGTGGAATTTTTAACAATTTCATTTCTCCAGCATAATTTTCTTACAAGCATATAAGATCGTAGGGAAAGTAAATTCCGAATATTTTAAATAACTATTTACATTTTAATGCGATATGTGACACGAAGAATGTCTCGGAACACTACATAATATTGAAGTTCGTACATTTCACAGCAAAGTTCATTACTGACATCGTTTTGTATAATTATTACTCTCCTGCACTATCTTATTGAAGATGAAGCAGACTAAACGTCTTTATTATTAGAATACACAGTGTTGTTTTTTCGAAAATGTAAAAACAAAATCTAGTAACAACCATGTAAAACTATTTCCTCTGTTATATATATATATATATTACAAGTTTAAAAAAGGGAACCTTTAACCCTACGTAAAACTGTTTACTCCTTCACTCCCTAAAATGTAAAATGATATCCTGTAAAAACTGTTTGCTCTGTCACGTGCTACGATATCCAAAATAGAATACTATAAAACCCTGTAAATCTGTTAGTTCCGTATCACTCCACAATATCCTAAATATGGTACTTTTTGAACCTTGTAAAATTTACTATTTACTTCGTCCCACGATATAATATCCAAACTACTCGAACATCCTGAAAAACTTTGTATTCCATCAGATGCTACAATATCCAAACTTAAATTGTCTTTATACCCTCTAAAACTGTTTATTCAATTACGCGCCACAATATAGAAATAAAGTACTATAACATCCTTGGTGAAACTGTTTATTTCGTCACACTGAAAAATATCCAAAGTAACGTACTCTAACACCCTGTAAACCTGTTTACTCCGTCACACGCTACAATATCCGAAGTAACGTACTCTAACACCCTGTAAACCTGTTTACTCCGTCACACACTACAATATCCAAAGTAACGTACTCTAAGCCCTGTAAACCTGTTTACTCCGTCACACGCTACAATATCCAAAGTAACGTACTCTAACACCCTGTAAACCTGTTTACTCCGTCACACGCTACAATATCCAAAGTAACGCACTCTAACACCCTGTAAACCTGTTTACTCCGTCACACTCTACAATATTCAAAGTAACGTACTCTACCACCCTGTAAAAGTGTTTATTCCGTCACACGCTACAATATCCAAAGTAACGTACTCTAACACCCTGTAAACCTGTTTACTCCGTCACACGCTACAATATCCAAAGTAACGTACTCTAACACCCTGTAAACCTGTTTACTCCGTCACACGCTACAATATCCAAAGTAACGCACTCTAACACCCTGTAAACCTGTTTACTCCGTCACACTCAACAATATTCAAAGTAACGTACTCTATCACCCTGTAAAAGTGTTTACTCAAAGTAACGTACTCTAACACCCTGTAAACCTGTTTATTCCGTCACACGCTACAATATCTAAAATAACGTACTCTAAACCCTGTAAACCTGTTTACTCCGTCACACGCTAAAATATCCTAAACAAGATAATCTAACAACCCCTGAAACTTATTATTCCCTTACTTGTGCAATATCGAAAAGTAGAGTATTCCCAGGTGCCGTATAACAGTGTTAACCTTTACACGCTACAATAATGAAAATAAATTGCCCTAACACCATTTTAAAGTTCTTACATATCCAAAATAGAGCACCGTATCACCCTATAAAACCGTTTACTGCGTTATACTCATCAGTATCGAAACTGAAACACTTGTAATTCCGTTTAAAACTGTTTTTGCTACAGTAATTTATTGCATCATATCAATTATTATTGTTGTTAATTATTCAATATAGATTTAGCTGATAGAATATACTTTTTAAAATTAAAACAAGGCGATGTGCAGGGTATTCTTGCTAAGTACCTTAATTATCAGCTAAAAATATAAAAAAAAATTGAACAACCTTCAAGATTCATGTAGATATAGTTTGTTGTACAGAGTGAGTATAATTTATGGTATGTTCTGATACCCATAACTCGAGGATTAAGCATCATAAAGCTGTAATATTTGGAAGTTTTATATGACGCCCATAAATCATTTATTTAGCATTATAAAGCTACAACATTTAGAACTTTTATTTTGACGCCCATAACTTGATTATTCGGCATTATAAAGTTATAATATTTGGAAGTTTTGTTATGACACCCGTAACTCGAGGATTCAGCATCATAGCGCTGTAATATTTGGAAGTTTTATATGACGCCCATAACTCAATTATTTAGCATTATAAAGCTACAACATTAATAACTTTTATTTTGACGCCCATAACTTGATTATTCGGCATTATAAAGCTATAATATTTGGAAGTTTTGTTATGACACCCGTAACTCGAGGATTCAGCATCATAGCGCTGTAATATTTGGAAGTTTTATATGACGCCCATAACTCAATTATTTAGCATTATAAAGCTACAACATTTAGAAATTTTATTTTGACGCCCATAACTCGATTATTCGACATTATAAAGCTATAATATTTGGAAGTTGAATTAATGAGACGATGAGAAACCTGAACCCAATAACAAAGAAAAAAAAAAAAAGAACTGTCACCAAAGGCGCTTATTGTAACGTCAACATGCTAGCAGTATCCGATGTGACCGCCATTCACGTTAATATGTGTGAGAGAACGTGATACGCAGCTGGACGATAGAATTACATTTGGTGGTGTATGTTATGTCTCGGTTCTATCAAGATAAGCATCACGGTACACTAATGACTTGTGGTGGCCGTATTGCCAAACATCGTTAGAGATTGGATCTGGGAGGATGATGCTCCCTTGGTTACCGAAAGCTTGTCCTAGTAATGTCATAACAGCCCGTTTATTCACGGATTGTTTAGCTTGTTGAATTCTCGACTTGTGGATTTGAGAATAGACCAACTAGCTTTATGATAACCTTGGACATCTTTTCGTGCATTAATAATAATAACAACAGGGAAAGGAAAACAGGCAGAAGATCCTTGTAAAAGATCATGTACTTCGTTGTATTGTCGAAAATATTTAAAACCCTCCAAGTCTATATATTTACTTTATAGTATCTAAGAAACACTACTATCTGAAACATTTACGTTTAGTATACAATTAGAAATATGCCTGAGTAAGTAGCCTTACAAAAAACTGTACAATTTTCTTCTCTGACATTCTGTACAATAAAATGTTTTATTTGTTACATAACCATACCCTAATATCGAAGAGATCACATCTGTGCATTGTTTTGTTTTTACCTTAACGATATTAGATATTTTTGCACTAGTATCGTACCAGAAGGACGACTGCTCGTATCGGTAAGATAATCGTGTTTTTAATAGTATGGAAGTTTGGGTGTTTTCTTGTGAATCAAATCTGTCCGTACCAGAAGTTCTGCATTTAATAAAGAAATAGGTTTGATGTGGAATCTAAGAAAAATCTCGCAAAAGATTTTATAAGTTGAGTTTCTTTGGTGACAAGGCTTGAAACACTAGCGAACCTGACTTCAATTTTATATTTATGAATATCGTAGTAGTCGGGAATCGTCCATTTTCGACTTCTTTACGACATTTATTCTACAATTGAAAAACTTATGTTTTTGTGAAATAATAGAACACTTTGACGGGAGTGGCACTCACAGTTTCAAATAATTTACGATTATTAATACTTTGGTTAAATGAAAACACATTAAGTCATCCCAGAAAATTCCTAATATCTAGCTTTCCTCATGTATTCTTTTGTTTTCTGTTTCCGATATTCGCGCAACGCTACACAAGAGCTATCTTCGCTAAGCGTTACACATTTTAAACTGACAGAGAAGAGCAAAGATAACTATTCAACGCTACCCACCGCCTACTCTTAGGTGTCCTAATCGAATATTGAGATTCAACCAACACTCTTATAACATGGCCATGGCGATTTTGCGTCAACGGGACGCGAACTGGGGAATCCTCGTGTTCACAGTCGGCTCTATATTGATTTAAACGTGCTTTATTTAAAATTTACTTTGTACGGATATTGCATGTTTTGTATATGCACACAAGATTCGCAAATATATCTAATTAAACTCGAACATTACTAGAAATTCCTATTTTTGTATTCAGTAATATCTAAATATGTTTTTACTGTTTCTAAAATACTTTTCTGGTGTTTCTGTTTTGTGCGACAAAGGCATGCAGATTCAGAAGTGGAGATATTGTTATTTAAACTTAAGAGTACGCTCCTCTGCGACTCAGTGATAAACTTGAGGGCTTATTACGCTAAAATTCAGGGTTATATCCTTGAGATGGACATAACATGTAGCCAACTGTGCATAACTGCAAACAAAAATAAAATATTTTTTTTAGTTTGGGTTTAGAAGGTGTATATACAATACCGAAGTAAGTCAAATCTGAAATGTTTGTTTCTCTTTCTATATATATATATAACACTATATTTATATCCTGCGGTGTTATTAGGTGTGATTAATTTCTTGTTAAACCTAAAACAGTTATATATGTTTTCAATTTATTACCCAGTTTGTCTGTATTCTCTGACGAATCTGTACCTTTGTTTGGTCCGACGTTGCCTTGCCCACCGGTCTTTTACACGACAGCTGAGTTTCGAGAATTTCTTCTCGTGAAGCGTAAGTAAATATTTTACCAGAAAGATCAAAACCTGAGTAAAGAAAATATTTCTTTGAAGGGGAGTCTTTCTTTGGCCTAGTGCTCCGAATTAAAGAGATTTGTGTTTAACCGGATCTTTTTGACATTGTAAGATTTAATAATGAGGTTGTACTAATCTTGGAAGAAGCCTTCAACAACTTGTGTAGAATGATTTATTGCTTCTTTTAAAGGAACCAACAAATGTTAAAAAAACCAACTCAACGCTCTGTTTCACACTTTTGTTCTTATAGCATACGACAAACGTAAATAAATATTAGATTGATTAATTTAAGAATGAGTGAAATTAATAGATGGGTAGCTGGATGGACTAGTAAATGGCCCGACAATTGGATAACTTGATATATGAGTGGCTAGATAAATTAATAAAAGGATTATTGATGGCTCAGTGAGTGGTTTTATTGGTAGAGAGAAAGATTAAGGATGATTCTCATTTCATAGTGTAGAACCACAAATCACGCTATTGTACAATATGATAATACCTTCAGTTTTTTTCCTTAGTATATGTGGCATCGCCTGTACATTCTAATTGTACGTTTCTTTCGTAGTGATGAATGGTGAAAAGGCAGCTTTTAATACGCCAACGTTCGCTCAGAAACGTGAACGTACACTTGATATGCTTATAAAGGACATGTACGCTGACCACTTAGTGGACACACGTGGTGTAAGATGTTTGTTCATTACTTATGTTTTGCACATTTTACCAACATTTTATTGTTATTCGTCTTTGTCGTATATATTAATGTTTCACCGAAACCTCTGTTGTTGTTTGTCTCAGAAACAATTTCTAGTGTATACATGCTGAAATGTTAGTTCTCTAGATAATCCTGCATGGAACATAAATAACAATAAATGTATAATACTTTTTTCTTGAAATTGTTTAGCGTTGCAGATTTCACAATAGAATATAAAAGAGACGAAAAGTTTTATTTTTACAATAATTAGAAATTTTATGTCATAAAATACAGCAAAAAAAAAACTATACAGACAGAATATTTTCTTACCCTTTCCTATGATAAAATATTCGAGAGTGAATATATTGATATATAATGATGACGTGATCACATAGAAACGTAATTTTTAGTTACTCTTAATATTTTGGTAAGCCTTATTCATATTGTTTCATTTTGCTCTAAACCTCAGACTGAAAATGTGTACAATTTTAATATATGACTCACTGTTCTTTGGTTAGTAGGACAATTTTATCATTATCTTCCAACCCTGGTCTAAGGATGTTAAGTCTTTTGGTTCTAATAATCTACTTCAACTGAACTGTTTAGGGTGAAATGTTGAAAGTAAATTAAACATATTATGGAAACAATCGATTTTTATTAAAACTTTTCTAGGGTGTTGTACCGATTGGTTCCATTTTTTATCCAATAAAAAAAAAATATTCAATTTATTCAGATGGTAATGTCCAACTCCTGAAGACTTGTATTAACAATAGACCTAATACTCCTGATGAATATCATGCTTGATTATATTGAATCGTGATTTTTATCACGAATATTAGATCTTTTGGTTTCTAATGCCTACCGACTTTCGATATTCTACAGCATGACTAAAATTAATAGTTATAAATCTGAACGGGAAATATACTTTGGGGAAGATATCAAGAATTTGGAAAGACATACTCTTTCAACATAGGTCACTTCAAAGAGGTGTATTCCGTATATAACCCTCGTCTGAAAACTGAATTTATATACCATGTGTATTGAAAGAAAAACTGCTTTAGTCTATCGAAGTTTCTTTGCGGGTAGCAACAGTTGATTCATTTCAAAGTTTCAGGTTACTTCTGTTTCCTGTAATCAGCTGTTGCTATCCCTATAAATAAACTTCGTTAGACATTACAGTTAGGCAGCCTAAAGTTTATATTAAACATCCACGTTCAGTCATTTCAAACTAATATATAACTATCAAAGGCATCTTTTTAGGAAACGAAGTGTAAGTTTAGATAATTTTGGTCAAATGAATCAGCGCATTGCAATAATTTTTACAAACTACGAATTGTTTTGTTATTTTCATAATGTCAATATTTTAAGCAACCTATAGTGCCTAAGTTTAAAGACATACCCTTTTCTAGCAGACGATGCTCAACCGACGTGCATTTAGTGACGTACTTCCGGAAACGTCACGTGGCTCACGTAGGAAAGAAAAAGCACGGCAAGTTGAATTCGTCAGATTTGGACAGGTGAGATTGTATTAGGCGTTGTTCCTGAAATCTGAATCAAATATATTTATATTTATTAGTATATTTAGGCTTTATTTAATTTCTTACGTCTCACTGGATAATTTAATTTCGCTCTAGATGTTGAGATTGGACACTATCGTGAAGGGGGATGCTCCTACCAGTTTAGTAACTACAGGACTTTTCAAACGAGAGGTAGGCCTACATCCAATTAAAAAACAATGTATACGATAAAAAAAACTAGTAAATAGTTTTAAAAATATTATCTAATCTCGTATTCTAAGTTCTTATTTTATTTTAATTAGTGACACAAAAATGAACTTTATTAATTGTAAATACATGGAACTTCTATAAAACTGTGTAGTATGTAGACCAGTGAAGCCTATAGACATTGACGTCGCAGCTAAATTCTGGGCCCCTTTGCGACAGCCACCATCTTGATTTTTTACATTAATTACTTCAGAAGGAAATGTTTGCAAGTTTTTGTATTTGTTTAATTATCGTCCATGTTAGGTTTATCTAGTGAAAAGTACAACTTGAAATACACACTATAATAAAGATAATTATTATTTATTAAGTAAAGTTTTAATGTTTTAACATTTTAAATTGCTGAAAGAAACCTTTTTTTCTTCCAAATGCTGATTGAATAATCGTAATATCAGTGGTTATGTAGGGCCTACTTTTGTTGTTCTAACTATTAGAAACGAAGCAATCTTAATGAGCTTAACTATACATGTACACAGCGAGGTCACAAGTAAATAGACACTACCTTTTCAGAAAAAAATGAAAATTTTCAGTCATATTCACATGAATTGATATATTTATAATTTAATTAATATCTAGTAGATCTTCCTTTCGCTTCGTGAAGTTCGTTGATCCTTTGGGGCATCGCGAGAATCATCTGGTCAATTTTAGATTGTGAGATTTTCGCCCACTCTTGCTTCAAAACTTGGAGTAGATCACTCTTCGAAGTTGGTTTTTTTGTTGTTTCTTAACTTGGCGGTCGAGTATGGCCCAGAGGTTTTCGATGGGGTTCATGTCAGGAGATTGGTTCGGCCA
>NW_013667763.1:182526-185415 GCF_000517525.1 Limulus polyphemus
TAGTGCTCTGTGAACATAAATTAGTTAGCATAAATCAGTTAAATGACGAAAAATTAGGTGTCTATTTACTTATGACCACTCAGTGTATGTTTTAATATAAATATAATGTATTTCCGATACATTGAAGATCATAATGAACAAAAATTACATCATATCTTATCACCTTAAAGAATTTAACTTTGTACATAACTCGTGTGATTTTATTTTGTCGCTTTTTAATCATGATTTTTTTATGCTGCCTTGGTAGCCTTGGGAGACTCATTGTTTTTATCCGGATTTTCCACATGATGTTATTTGTGGCGATTCATGGGGTAAGTCTTTTTTTCAATCAATAGAGATAAAAAAATTCTGAATGAACAATAATATCTCTTTTGTAAAAGAAAAATATTTAGATAGCTTATAGTATACTTTGTTAGCAAAGTTTGATTATTCAAACATATATATTGGAATCAAAATTATTTCCCGCTATTTTTGTACCGCATTATAACCGAACCATATCCATGACGTTAATATCCAAACGAAACAACAGCATCAACTACGTTTCCCGAAGTGATATTTTAGTAGTATATTCCAATACTGAGATTTTTGTGAAATTTAAGTTTACATACATCACGAACTCTGTTCTCAAGTATCTATGGGACCGCTTTTTTTTACAAAACTTTTTCCTCGTATAAAAAACAATTTGATACGCTTTCTCGTTTCAGGAGAAAACAAAGTGGTTGTTGCTTCTGAAGCAGGTGTCTTTTTGATCGAAGGTAAAACATGTACACCTCTTGTTAATTATATTCTTATTATAAAGCACAAATGGTATTGCATTAATTGTACTCGGCATTTTGATATTTATTTATGAACAAAATGTAAAAGAAATAAAATATTTGGATGCATTAATGCCTTATAATTTATACAAGCTGTTCAGTGATTTAGACTGATAAAAACATTAAAATGAAGCAACCTAAATATATAGAAATGCTGTTCGTTTTTGTTTTATTTGTAACTGTAAGTAAACTAGAAACAAAACTCTTATCAGTAATAGTTTTTCTAATCTTAAGAAGTGGGAAAATTGCTTACTTTTCACAACGACCAATACTGTTTTCTATCAAAGTTTTATTTTTATTGTCCGAATTATTTTTAAGACGTAAAAAAAAACCTAAAGATATTAATTAAATGTTCTGAAGTAGTACAAAGTTTTATTGTGATATACATACCTCTAACAGAGGGCGCCACGCATCGATTGATTTTTGATCGAACAGTACAAGCTAAACAACTTAGTGTCGTAGAAGCACATGGAATTATCTTGCTAAGACTGGATAAAGGTATACTTGTTGTTTTTTATATACAAATTAATTAATTATTAGTATGATTTAATGAAAAATTCCTATTAGATACTGTACAGAAAATATCTTCACACTTTGTTCGTGCACTAAAAAAAGTGCAGGTCACATTTGATTATAAATATATTTTATCCTACCATTCAATAGTTTTATAAAATTAACTGTTATAAAATGTTTTTAATAATAATTCACAGAGATACAAAGAACGGTTTATACAAAATGAAACAAATGAGGTTGAGAATTATATTAAATTTTGACTCTTCGTTATTTACTAAAACCATTAAATGGACATCTTACTTTCTAAAATATTTTATACTTTCCATTTCTTTACACTGTACATTAAAGAGACGTCTTACTTTTTAAAATATTTTATAGTTTCCATTTCTTTACACTGTACATTAAAGAGACGTCTTACTTTTTAAAATATTTTATAGTTTCCATTTCTTTACACTGTGCATTCAATAGACGTCTTACTTTCTAAAATGTTTTATACTTTCCATTTCTTTACACAATGCATTAAATAGACGTCTTACTTTCTAAAATATTTTATACTTTTCATTTCTTTACACTGTACATTAAATTGACGTCTTACTTTCTAAAATATTTTATACTTTCCATTTCTTTCCATTTTACATTAAATAGACATCTTCCAGTTCTTTGCACTATAAACTAAATAGATAAATTCCTTTCTAGGACATCTTTATATGTTACATTTATATTACACCGTACACTAAATAGACATCATTTGTACGTGTTCAATTTCTTTCAACTATTTTTACGTGTATGTTTCAGAAGGAAGAATATTATTAATTACGGATCCTTTTTATTTCAATTTTTACATTTTATTTAAAACCACTGAATATCTTACGCGTTTTGAATTTATAATATATATTTATTTATTTGAACTGAAACTGACAAACTAACTTGTATAGGTCGAGACAGTAAAATACATGTCTTCAGACTGTCCGACTTTGAAGGAGAACAGAACGAACAAAATGTCCGTGGAAAACTGGAAATCAAGGAAAACAGGCTAGAAAAGACAAGAGGTACGCCAAAAACCTGTCTTTTTTTAGAGTAATTACTGTTAACATTTTGGTTGAATTGAAAACATTATATTTACTTCACTAATCTATCTTTTAGTCAGGGAGAAATTCTGAATTATCAAGAAATCAATGTCGTCCATATTCTTCTGATAAACAATACAAATAGACTGTGACGTGAAACTAAATACCTACACGAAATGATTTACTTCTAAACTCTACTGTTCAGCTGTTTAAAAAATTAATAGAACCAATAGGAAATACACATTCAGATCATTTATAAAATTTATGTCATTTTGGCCCAAAGTTCTAAACCTCTGTAACCCCATTTTTTGCTATATACTTAAGCTTATATTTGTAAATTGTGACCACTACACTGAAATGACATTTTTAATCAATCAAAATTAACAACATTAATTTTTGAATATCTTGTCTGATTGGCGTTATAAATTTAACTGCTCTAACTATTAGGAGAGAAACCATATATATATATATATATATATATATATATATATATA
>NW_013667763.1:185852-204635 GCF_000517525.1 Limulus polyphemus
TATATATATATATATATATATATATATATATATATATGAAGCGGTAATTTGATTAGAAAAATATATTTACAATTTTCTGAAACATTAAACATTAATTTTGTATTTGTCACGAGTAATTGCTTTTTTTTTTCGTGTGGCGCTATATCATAAGAGTTAGTTTTGAAGAAGGATTGTTAATATATCTTTTATAACGTGAAACAACAGGTTGTCATCTATACGCTCTGAGCAGACCAGGTGGAAGTCATCTTCGGATGGTAGTAGCTGTTGGTAAAAAGTTACTGGTTATGCAGTGGCGTCACTCTGCGGCATGGACAGCATGGTGCGTGTCTGCTGACACTGACACAGTCGAAGGGTTTCAGTTCATTCGAGTATGTCTGTGTTTTGATGGGTATTTTTAACGAATCTAAAATGAAACAAACTAAATAATTTTGTTATAATTAAACTTACCTTCAAAAGATATAATTTTATTTTTGATAGTAGTGTATATGAATAAATTGGTGGAATTACAATTGAATCAAAACTAGTGCCGACACTTGTGAATCTGTTTTTAGCGAAAAAGTTGTCCAGTAATTTTTCAGCCTTTGTATTATCTAAGGTATGTCGATGATACTTTTGTCAGTTGTAGCAAACCTCACCATTAATATTAACTACCGGTCAAAGTATGCTACCTACTTAAAGCATGTGTGTGTGTATGTGTATTGTTATAGCACTTGTTTGTTTGTGTGTGTGTCTAATTAAGCACAAAGCTACACATCACGGGTATCGAAACCCGATTTCTAGCGTTGTATGTCAACGGACATACCGCTGTGCCACTGACGGGCTTGTTATAGCAAAGCCACATCTAACTATCTGTTGTGTCCACCGAGAGGAATCGAAACCCTGATTTTAGCGTTGTAAATCCGAAGACATACTGTTGTCCCACCGGGAGACTACTTGGAGCAAAATTAAAAATCTACCCAGTAATAAGTAAAGTTAATGAAATATACTTTTCTTACGTTCTTACTTATAAAGATTGTAATTTATTGTTTCATAATGTAAGACAATTTTTAATAATATCTTGATAATCAACATACAAATTGTATTTTTTGATGGCCGAATATGATCAATGCTGCATGGCCGAGGTATGCGCTGTACTGAGTACACTGTACTCTAGTCTAAAAAGTGGGTTAAAGTGGGTTCCTCGTCATCAAATTTCGTATCTTAGTTCTACATATGAATGAATGTTTTGTCATTAAAACTAAGCAGATTTATTTTGTGTCATTGTAACTGTAGTTAATTGAATTTGAATTAATGCTTTCATTATCTAGAAATATTTGTATCACTTTGAATCATGAATCTTTTTCTTTTTTTTTTTTTTGCTGTCTGTCTAGGAGCTTCCCGCGGCGGAAACGCCACAGTTGCTCACCCTGGTGGACAGTTCTGTCTCTGGAGGGGAAAATCTGATATGTGTAGGGTATCGCCACCAATTTGACTTGATCAATGAAAAGAATGGAGATTCGCTTCATCTACACCACGTGGAGGGTAGTAAGGTAGGTGGTTGTAGCAAATAGTTTTCTTAGTTTTCTACCAGAGGGTGTTCCACAAACAATTTTATTGTTTTTCTGCAGCATAAAACATTATAAAAAACGTGGGTAAAGTAATATGGAGTCAGTCTGGATACATGTGTGTATGTATTTTCTGAGTTTCAGTTTTACTATTTCATAAGGACAACACAAACAGAATTCCATGTATACAATATCCGTGTTACCACTATTTTAATTATTTGAATTCAATGAAAAATTAGTCAGCAACAATTATAATTATGGCCCTGATTTAATATTTCCTTGAGTCCTAATACAAAATGAAATATTTTTTTCTATTTCCAAGATTTTTTTTCTTCTAAGGTATAAATTATTTTTGTATTTGCCCGTAAAAGGACCGCATTCCCAAAACTGCAATTATAATTGATTATTCATTAATTATATTGAAATTGTAAAGTAATGACCTACGAACTTTTTATTACATAATGTCAAATTTATACTTAACTGCATTAAATATTGATCATTTCATTCTACAGATACTTAATAATCATTACATTATTGAAGTATGAATCGGCAACTGTATTTAATCCTAGAAAATATACTTCAAATTTCAAAGTGTTAAATTTTCTGAAGAAAATAGTAATCGTGTATATGCGATCACGGCCTATAACGAAATCTTCATCTAACGGTGTTAACATAAGCTTTTATGTTTGATATATATGGATTATAGAAAGTGCACTTTTAATCTACAAATTAACTATGTTTTCTGCTTTTAGAAAATCTTTATCAGAAGTCATTAGAAGAATGGTCAAATTTTATGAACTTGTGTTTTGATTAAACTAAAACTTTTCTTGCTTTGACAGTTTTAATAGTTTTACTGAGTAGGTGTAACTTCAAACTTTTGAATTAATTAGTTAATTAATTTTATGTTCTTTGAACTGTAGGCTTATATTTATTTTGGAGAAGTTCATATAAGAGAGAAAGGCCTTAAAAATACAAATGTACTATTGTTTTTATCATTTTTTTCTCCTCTTTAGTTCTACAAGTTGGCTTGGTAAAATTCAGTCCAAAATTAAAGTATAGATGATACAACCGTTACTTGTTTCCCTTTTTTTATGTTTTAATTATATTTACAATACTTTCTCCGGTATTGAAGCGCAACAGAGATATATCAAAATTTAGCAAAATTGTTGAATTTACTTATTTTCTACTCTACAAATCCTGTAACAAATCAGGTTTCTCTTTTCAAAAATTCGAGTGATTTCGCAAACATATTAGTTATGCTTAACCCGATTAGTCTTAATCACTTTATAAAAGAATCTTGTGAACACGGTCAACTAAAGGTCCTTTTTCACAATTAAGTCTCGTTTTATTTCGCTTGAGGTCTACTTCTAGGTAGCTTAAAGGACTTTAATGATAAAATACAAATACCTTTGACATTTCTGTTGGATTTGTGTGTAAAGCTGGCATTCGTTTGATGTTAAATTTGAAACCTTAACGTTGAAATGTTGTTATGCAATCACGTACATCTAATTCTGTGTACTTTATAGTAAACTACAAGGAAGGTGATACTCCGCAGACCAAGGAAACTGTAGAATAAGTTATGGCCTCTGTCATTTTATTAATAGCGGTTGTACGCGCCCTACGGGCGGATTTTTGTGCTAGTGATTACTAATCGTAGTATTAATACCGCATTGAAAAAAATTTAAAAAGTGAACATTTTCTAAAATAAATATTTTTTTCTGAGAAGTACTGCACGGGAAAAGTGTTCGGATTGTGTTCTTTAGTCATACGCAAATATAATGTTTTCATATATTATGAGTGGTACCCTTTATTGAAAAAATAATCGTTTTTTTTTTATGAACTCTAGTTTTTTAGTACTACATTTAAAAATTACATCAATAAAGATATTAAACCCTCACGTGCAGTCCTAGTGAAAGTTGTGTTCTTGTTGTGAGAATAGTACTTTTAGTTAAAATTGTGTTTTATTATAAAGAGATGGTTGTTACACATACCGTAGTTATTTTTCTAATTGTCTGAATCTTGAATACCCAAAGTGTGAATATTTTTATGTATATTCGTTTGTGGTGCCATTCAATAGATTGCGCCACATTTCATAAGCCTCAATCACCACCTCTGGCATTGAAACCTTGTTATTTTTCAGCACAACATATGGCACCGTTATATTTACTATTTCGGTCACATACATAGATAGATATGTAGACGGCCACGCCATTGCTCCATTATAGTAAGATAATTAGTGAGATAATTTTAGAATAAGTTATGACTTCTTACTTTTCGGAAGTGAATCAGCATAGTTACTATTAGCGCAATGAGATAATTTTTTTTAAAGAAATGCTCTTCTGGCAGTTATAAAGTCCTATTTTTCCTCCTTCTTCAAATAAAATTTAATTTAGACAACACGAAATCAGTGAGGCGTTCTAATTATTATCATATTTTTGAGAGAAAATGATAAGATAAGTTATATAAATTCGAAAATTCAGAGATGTAAGTGACGTTGTCTTTCTGGCGTACCGTTAAGTACATATTATTTAGATTTGACGTTAGTAATGTACACGCTCGTAGTGTTAATTATTCGTCATTGCTAGAAGTAATCTAAACAAAAGTAATTTATAAATATGCTGGAAAATAATCGTTCAAATAAAATTAATTTATATAGCATTGTTTTTACATCGATAGGTCCATCTGGTGACGGCTATTGACATTTACGAAGACGAGGAGGCTGAATTATTGCTCTGTTATAACCGTGAGTTAAACAGCAGAATGTTTATTATAGCAACTCATAATAATTGTAAACATCCATTTCTACCATGTTTACCCGAAAGTTAAAGGGCATTTTAAAACTAGAATTTACATCATTACTAAGATAGTATAGTAGATATTATATAAATGTATGTATTAAGTGTTCCTTTATATTGAATTTAATTATGCTTACGGCTTTAGAAACCTTAGCTCTTTGAAATATAATCAAAATGTATAAACAAATCTTATTAACTGAGAAAATGTGTACATCTGTACGTACCATTCATCAGCAAATGAAGAGGACAATGCAAGGGTCATGCATAATTAAATAATTAGATACCAATTAATCTTAGTGAAGAGTTAACGGGAGGAGATATAGAACAAGGGAATTCTTGTTGTAGTCCTTCCCAGGCGTGTGATTAATATTAATTATTTAAAGGTTAGAAGTACAGTAGTAATGCTACTTACCCTTTCTGGAACATCTCATCTTAATGTATCCCATCATACAAAGCAGAAAAGTGTAACGTGTGGAAACACTTTATGGATTAACATTCTCATTTCTGAAGTTCTCGCTTTGTAGCATGTATAACATCATTACTAAAATCTTCAATTCCATTCAAGGCCGATCTTCTTTCTATAAATTCTACTTTATAAGTAACGTGAATGTATCTTTGAATTCAAAAGTTAACGTTAGATATTTAAAGATTGCAGTATTGGTAATATTATTACCAATATTCCACGAACTAAAAAAAATCCGGGATGAAGTTATATGTTACCTGCTAGTAAAGAGAACAAAAACACGGTTTGATCTTTTACCATTGGATTATGTTACAATATTGTTAAAAGCCGTTGGTCCAATAACATGTACGAAATTCAACAGTTTTGAGTAGGGCATCAAATCATCAAACACTAAAGAAATTTAAAACGTCACTATTTTTTTTTAAAAGGTTTGAACTTCTGAAAATTGGCAATTCAACGTTTCTTGAGATTTTCAGTTATTAAAGAATCTCAAACTAAGACCTTGACGTTACTTAATATTTATTTAAAGTTTCAGAAACTAAAACTTCACCTACTACCGTGGTACGCTCTTATTGTAGCAAACGCTGGAAACAATAAAATCGTTACACTACTTTTTCCAGTATATTAAGTAAGATATAATTATGTTTTAGACTCGTTTGTTAGGCCTATCTGCGTTAGACGTCCTTAAATTTGAAGTGTGTGTTTTTCTTATAGCAAAATCACATCGGGCTATCTGCTGTGTCCACCGAGAGGAATCGAACCCCTGATTTTAGCGTTGTTTGATGCCGTGTCCCGCAGATTTTTATACTCTTTTTTTTTTTTGCTTCAAAGTTTTAGCGCAAAGCTACACATAGCCGTCCCTAATTCTGAACTGATAGACTAGAGAGCAAGCAGCTAGTCAACAGCACCCATCGCCAACTCTTCGTCTTGTCTGACAGAATAGTGTGATTTGACCGTCACTCTTACAGCGTACCCACGCCCCAAAGTGCGGAGCGCATTTTGGCAACAACAGGTTGCAAACCATGAACCCTCGGATTCACAGTTCCTTTCGATAATATTTTACAAATACTACATATTTTCAGAACCTCTATGTACGCCCTATTATTTGTAATATTTTGCAGGTACGACAAACATTCAACATCTCTGTTTATTTCCTGTTGATAAGATTTTCCAGATTCGACACATTCAACATCTCTGTTTATTTCCTGTTGATAAGATTTTCCAGATACGACACATTCAACATCTCAGTTTACTTTCTGTTGACAATATTTTGCAGATACGACACATTCAACATCTCTGTTTATTTTCTGTTGATAATTTGCAGGTACGACACACATTCAGTATTTTCGTTTACTTTCTCTGTTGGCGATATTTTGCAAATGCAACACACTTTCAACATTTCTGTTTATTCGCAGTTGATGATATAGTGCAGATACAACACATTTTCAGCAGATTATTTTTACTTCCTTTTGATAATATTTTACAGATACGACACACTTTCGAAAGTTAACAGATGACCGTTCCACGGATTTTGATTTTCAGTGGAATTCTGTTCCGGAGTCCATAGGTAAGAAATATCAAAGGAAATAGAAATTATATTGTAAGTATTTATTTGCGACTTTCATGTTCCACTTTTCACAGATAATTGTATACTGTCTATATAATCTGTAGAACAGTCCACAGTCCAATTTGTAAATGTTTGGAGCTATAATAAAGGCTCATGTACCTCTGACGTAATTATACAGCAGGTAGTTAATATTAACAGAAACTTACGTATCGATCCTGTATATAGTTCTTTTTTTCAGGTCCAATGTATGCAAGCTCTGTTTTGAATGTATATATGTATGAACATTTCATTTTGTTTGTGCAGTAAACACACTAATTAAAAAATGTCCTACATTTTCAAGTACATTACAAATCGTCACGTTCATATGTCTCTCTTGGATATTTTTATACTAAAGTTTTTAAAGAATTC
Source organism: Limulus polyphemus (assembly GCF_000517525.1). Lineage (NCBI taxonomy): Eukaryota > Metazoa > Arthropoda > Merostomata > Xiphosura > Limulidae > Limulus > Limulus polyphemus. The sequence continues at coordinate 192,630 of NW_013667763.1, forward strand.
TAAATAGATATCATTCTAACTTTTAATTAGTCTCTTAATATATGATAAGTATGTTAGGCGTTAATAACAACTTTAAACGACCTGGTTCTTGTATTCTTGAAAGTATGCTGCAGATTTTCGATTAAATGTTCTTGATGTGTAAAAATCAAACCACTTCTAGGACATGGGATGAGATAAGTTGACCTGTTCTGTGTACTAAAACTAGCTTCCTTTGTATCTTTACTAAAAAAGAATGGATTCAGTTTCCATTACCATGTTTTGAAATATATTTCTGTTCCCTATAGTCTGTGCCTTCCCCTACATCATGGCGTTTACCCAAGACACGATCGAGATTCGGCTTGTTATAAATGGCAACCTTGTACACAGCATGACAATGCCTAAACTAACCATGATAACAGCCAAGGTAAATCTTACTTAATAACCCTGAGCTAATATATTACTTAACACACATTTTGAGATATGTGTTTGTGAACAACTGTTTTTTCTGTACGCTTCCACTAATGGTTCCACACTTGATTTGCATGTTTTAACCTCAGCAACAGATCAGTTGGTTAAGTTCTTGTGTGAAAAAACACAACCAAAAAAAAAACATCAATGCTGACTCGTCAGAGAGAAAATTTCCTTGTTTCGAAAAAACAAAGAAAAAACGCTAATTAGATTCACTATCATGGGTTGTAATGTACAAATTTCCTTTGTAGAAACGTTTTTCACCACTAATTAAACTTCCGTCTTCAGGGTTCTATACGTTATTTTCTCAAAAATAAACTGTGAAAACCTTTGTCAGATCAACTCATTAAATCAATTGAACTGAGCATGTCTACTTTTCATAAAACATAAGTATTAGGCCTATTACATTTTTAAACACTCTACATTCTTTAAAGATTCGATTTCTATTAGGGCTACATAAAGAATGTAGTGTTTAAGGTAGCATATACCCATTAAATGTCAAAAAATATCACACTCAATTGTTTGCATATTTGGAATCCTTAACCCCTTTACCTTCAGAGTGCAAAGTCTGGACTCATTTTCAAGAGCATTCGGTCGTGTTTGTAGAAGTTATCGTAATACATTTCTTTATTTTTATTATATGCAAATTATCCACGGTGGTAATGTTACACAACATGTGCCATAATATGTCTTTGTACCTATTTCAATATATTTTCATATAAAAAGCATAGTATGAAAATGTTTTTTCTGATAAAAAGGCCAAAACATAGATAACACTATGTAAAGGGTATATGTTACCTTAAAACCATGATAGGCCTAATACTAATGTTTTATGCCAAGTATAATTATAATAATGCTTCATCAGCTTCTTAAAGGCGTTCACATTGGAACAACGGTTGAATTGGGCATTATTATTAGAAGAACGTTGAGGAGATTGTTGAAGAGAGAAAAGATACTTTGGGTACTTGGCGTTAAAAACAAACTTAAAAACATATACAACAATAATAGAATAAAATAAATAATATTCAATATAATGTAATTTGTATAAAAGCCAGTGTGTGCTACGTCATGTTACGCTTGATTTCTCGAAATAGGAGGAGTCATAAAAGCCAAAATGCATTTATCAAAATAGAATAGTTCGATTACTGTCTGTCCATTACGGTTTTAGTGACGGAGATGCAAGAGGGGCGTGAGAAGTGTGTGTGTGTGTGCGCGCGTGACGTGAAATCGTGTAGTGAGTGTTGGTATAATAAGCCTTAAGTAAAAACGTAATATGGGATCACCTAGCCTTGAGCCAAGTGCATAAAATTTAAGAGGAAAAAATAAAAATATCCATTCAATTTTAAACTTAAATCGTTTCTGAATTAAGCTATTTTATGTTATATCACCAACGTTTTTAATAGAAAACAAACCTCATTAATCAACGGAAATTGTAAATTAAGAAATCAACAAATATTTTTCCAGTTTTGTTGTCTATACATTTCATTCTATACTTTCACTACATAGATTAACAACAATATTAGGTTTATTTGTTTCTTTACTGACTCGGAGAGCGAACGGCAGGGTCCACGTTAAGGAATAGAACGGGGAATCAGGGCTCGATTCCGGAAAAGGGGAGCCTGAGAAACAGCTACCACATCCAAGGAAGGCAGCAGGCGCGCAAATTACCCACTCCCATAACGGGGAGGTAGTGACGGAAAACATTCCTTAGACATTGGACCTAAAGATCCCAGCTTTGGCACTTGGATTTATTGATCCCTGCCAGGCCCTGATAAGGCCCGTTTGTTGGAATACTTTGTGTGTTGTCGACTTACTTTCTTCTCCAGCACCTCCACTTGTCTCAACTTCTCCTTTGCCTTCAATTTTTCCTGCCACCTTAAATTTTATTTTATTATTGTTTTCAACTGCCCTGTAACAATATGCTCAATCAGCCTGTAAAAACCTTAGCCTGTGCTAATTTCTAATCATAAGCGGGGTGAAGGAAGATTGCTCAATCTTCGAACGCCACTGATGAAATAATTCAGGTGAAATAATTAGTTTCATCAAAATAACTGCCAGTTAGTTTAGTTTAGTGTTACTAAAACGTACCGGCTTTTCTGTATATTAGGTGTTGTTAATCTAACTGATTTTTATAATAATTGTTCTATGAATACGCCACGAATTCATTTCATAATGATCTTAATTTTGATTAGCTCACAAAGGAATTTACCGACGTTTGACTGCCTCTTTGTTGGTCAAGCTTGATTTCGCTTGATTTAATTTATTTCAGTTAGCTATGAAATGTGAGGTTAGGGTATACTATGGGGGGTGGTAATACTTTCCCCATCATTTTTTGACGTACTATAGGCTAGTAAATGATAATTAGTAGAAGTAAAAGTGGGTTCTGCGGAGCGGTTAACTCCTCGTAATCGGTGATTCGGAATTAGGGACAGTGCCAATCTGCCTGGACTGTCAAACGTGCTTTGACGGGACAACATTATTGTCAAGAAGAGACCTGTGCTTTGGTCGCCATTAATCTCCCCTAGTGGCTAAAAATCAATCAACCAATAAAAAGAAAGACATTTAGTGCTTAATTCATTGTTATGAGAACTAGTATAACTCATTGATGTGAGAAACACTTAGTCGTATAACTTATCATTTAATGCGGAGGGACACTTAGTTGTGTAACTCATCGTTGCGAAATGGTTAAATAAGTCATTTTTGTGAGACAGTTATACAACTCAGTGGTGTGAGGCACTTTAATCGTAAAGCTTATTGTTGTAGATTAGTCGTATCATCTAGTATTAAGAGGTACTTAGTTGTGTAACTCATTGTTGCGAAATGGTTAAATAAGTCATTTTTGTGAGACAGTTATACAACTCAGTGGTGTGAGGCACTTTAATCGTAAAGCTTATTGTTGTAGATTAGTCGTATCATCTAGTATTAAGAGGTACTTAGTTATGTAACTCATTGTTATGAGAAAGTCGTATAATTTAGTATTGAAGAGCATTTAGTTGTGTAACTCGTTGTTGTAATTCAGTTTTATCATTCAGTATTGAATAGCACTTAGCTGAGTCGCTCATTGATGTGAGCCATTTAATATAGCCTACTGAATCCAATAAAAGGAAGCTTGCTAAGATTATTATTTTAGTTCTATCTCAACACCTTATCGAGTTGAAAATGCGAATATCCGTTTATGCTTATGTTTATTCTTACTACAGAGCGACATCTACTTTTCAAGTACGGCACCAGAATTTTTTCAAGTAAAAAGAGAGAGAGTAAAAGTTGACAAGATGGAAAGAGATCCCAGCATTTCTCCACCAGCATCACCACATTGTAAGTTACTTTTTTCTTTAACTTTAATGATTTAATCCGAAATAAGTTTTAAAAAGTGCACTCGCTAAAGAAATATAAAGTTTAGTTTGTTTGTTTGTAATTAAGCACAAAGCTACACAATGGGCTATCTGTACTCTGCCTACCACGGGTATCGAAACCCGGATTCTAGCGTTGTAAGTCCGTAGACATACCGCCGTGCCACTGGGAGTCAAATTCAATTGGCAGATATTATTGAAAACATTTTTGTTGTATTCTTTTACTATTTATTTTGGGATGATTATTAGTTTTTATTTAATATGAATCTTCTCCAGTGGTCTAACTGTAGATCTGAAGGCTAATAACGTAAAAAAAAAAAACGGGTTTCGATACCTGTGGTGGGCACAGCACAGATAGCCCATTATGTAGCTTTGTGCTTAATAAGAAACAAACAAAAGTTAATATGATTTCTAATAATATTCTATAGATGTTTTTAATTTTTTTGTACAAAATATGAAAACGTACACCTGATTGTTTCTAAAGAAAGGTATGTATCCAAGTGTGACGTCATGTTGTGCTTCATAATCTTCCACGATTGACTTAGTGAATTCGTTTAAATACTCTTGGAAATTTGCATGACAATAACCAGAGAATTACTTACTCCGGGATGACAAAAAAATAAGTGACTATTAAATGAATTTGATTTATTTTTCGTATGATATTAAAAATATGTTTCTAGAAAAATAAAAATCACTGTATACGTAAAACGAGAAACTGAAAATGAGTTGTTTGTTTGTTTATTAGCTACTACCAGTAACACTTCTATGGATGGATCAAAGCCGTTACGGATTTACCGTATGTCGTTCACATCACTGACTGGTGGCTCCCCCTGTGAACGACGAGTACCCACCCCGTCTCCTCAACCTCTACTCAACCCCACGACGCTCAATAGAAACTTCCTTTCCCCAGACTTTCACGTTAGTTCTGGAGAAATCTGAAAACAAACTATTTTACCAACTTTATTGATATATTCTTACAAACTTTATAAATATTCATAAAATAAGTGTTGATTTTTGATAATGCATAATCTTAGAAACTTTTTTCAAGGAACAACTTAATGTTTCTTTGATAGATTGTTTAGGCAGAGTATTCATGATGAAATTTGTTTGAATGGAGGGTAACTGCCTGTTGTAGAGACACAAATATAAAGGACGACGTTTCCAAAGTCTTTCCCCTTAGTCTTCTGAAAACGAAAGGCGGAAGACTTTCAAAACGTCGTCCTTTATATTTGTGTCTCTACAACAGGCACGATACCGTCCATTCAACCAAATTTCATCAACTTAATGTTTGTTAGAGATTTAAGTTATCCTACATGAATTCACTTAGTGTGTTTGTGAATTTGTTTATCCTCGAACTTTTCCTGGAGTTTTGGAGCTAGAAGGATCACACATGGCAGGTGGACTCGAGGTCACCCGCTAGGTGTCCCTTTACCCTTATTTATTTGGAGTACTAAGTGGAGCCTGAACGCGCTTGGAAGGTCACCCACGCATGATGGGGAAATGTTTCTAGAGTCGCTGAACATGAATCTAGCATCCAATTTTGTGTCCCTGGCTCCATCCGGTAACCATGTTTATAATCCCACTCACAAGCTAGGAGGACCAAATGTGTCACACATGCTCAGGTACCACGGACGACTTTCCTAAAGGGCCTTGTTTTCTACCTTTAGAAGTATTTGGAAATAATGGAGGGGCTTGATTGGTGCAATGAGGCATCTGAACCCAGTGGGTATATTATTCAAGTTTAATACATTCAGATTATTGAAAATCCTTAAAATTTTGAAAACAATCTTATATCATTATCGTACTCTAAAATTTGCTCGATCAGCACAACATAATAAGTGCTTAGTGTGCTTACAAAGTATTTCATTGAATTTTATAGGGTCGGATTCTTTGCAGTAGGTGTCTGTAACTTGCTGGCGATAAATTTCAACAATAAACGGACAGCACATAATCCACTTATTTTAAAATAGTATATTTAACATAAGTTAAACGTATGTACACTATTGGTTATCACAATTGTATTCAGAGATTTAAATAACTGACTCTTTTTAGTCAAAGTCCACACAGGCAGGTTAATTCACTTCAGAACACCCTTTGACAAAAGTTTATTTCTACAGCGTCTCCCAACATCCAGTGAAATATATGAAAACACACGGTAGCAGGACATACTGTGTGTTATTAACAGGAGTGATAGTTTAGCGATTCTTCACCTTCTGTATTTCGGACTGTGGTAACCCAAACTATCACATATCTTCAGTGTATGTGCTATACTGGACTCTTACTTCACACACCAAATTTCAAGGCAATTCCTTAAAAAATACCGGATATAACATCTCCAATTTTGATTGAGTTTTTTTTTCCTTTTTTTTCGTCGCACTAAAAATACGGAACTTTATTTGATAGAAAAATATATTTAACTTCTTTGGATTTTTTCAAATTTAGTGCACTGGTAGATCTTTTCAAACTACAGTTAGGAGTCACATTTGGTGTAAGTTTAAGCCACAACTGCAACGAAAATTTATGTGCATGCCTACGCAAGAAATCACATGAGCTATCGGTCTAGCGTTTTTACTACAGCTTCACCTAAGAGTAAAAGTGGACCGTTTTTAGTTTTTGGCATTAGCATTAAAGACAGCTGATTTCGAGCAGCAAAACTATAAGGTGAAAAGACGTGCAGATACATAAGTATTGGTTAGGCCAAGCAAACTAGATTAGCAGTTTCTAGCTCAAATTTTCAAAGGAGTGGACGGTTATTATTGATTGTTCATTGCCAACCTTTCAGCACAGATTTGCTAAATTTTATTAAACTATCCTAATTAAAGAGCGTTTAGCGTCACTTGATATTAGCTTAAGAAACTAGCATAAATAATGATGCTTCATACGGCTGTGCCGATTGCATGGGGTGATGACAAAAAACTGTTAATCTAAATTCCGTGGCGTTACTATAAAGGAAGTTATTAACATTGTTTTAGAGAGTAAAACTACCACCATATATTTTGAAGAATCTGTTGGTTCTGTAAAGTAAAGGTCTGTTCGAAATAATAGGGTTGCGATCCTAAATCTAATGTTGGTTACTATCGAGTGTCACTTTCATATTTGGTGTGCTTTGTTGGTGTGTATTGACAAAAAGTCAAGGTATCTAATCAAAAACATCTTAGGTTTGAAGAAATAGGTGCGTCCCAAAAAGGATTCAGCATGCGACTTAAAGGAATGAAATCAAAATTGGTGGCCAAACTGGTAGTTACACTTATAGAATTGATAAGAATTTTACAGTAAATATTCATTCACTAATTAGCCGTGTTTTTGTTCAACTTGGGCCATGATGGTGGGTAAAACAAAATACACGGTCTAGCTAAGTAATGAAAGAATAGTTACTGTAAAATTAATATCAATGCTATAAGTGTAGCTACCAGTTTGGCCGCCAGTTTTGATTTAATTCCTTTAAGTCGCATGCTGAATCCTTTTGGGGACGCACCAGTTTTTTCACATCTAAAGTGTTTTTTATTAGATTTTAATTAAAGTCCAACAATAAGAAGAAAAGAAGAGCGTCATATTAATGGAACAGATAAAACAAGAAGGTGAAAATACGATTTCGTCAGTTGTTCACCAGATCAATACCTTATGTCCAGAGTGGAAAAACAGCTAACTAAAAGATTTCTATGGTTCGGGCACAGCCGTCCATAATTTTGAACTGCGGGCCAAATATAATGCAACCAATCGGTGATATCTGTCACTGTTGTTTGTTGAATTTTGCACGAAGCTACTCGAAGGCTACCTTCGCTAGCCGTCCATAATATTGATGTCATAGGCTAAAAAGAAAGCAACTAATCAACACCACCCACCGCCAACTCCTGAATTACTCTAATCGAACAGTGGAATTTTAGTGTCGCTGTTATAACGCACGGGCTTGTTTGGTGGCACCACGTATTGAACCTGAAAACCTAGTATTCCTAATCGAATACGTTAAATACTGAGACGTGATCTGGCTGCGAAATTACACAAAGGATGTTTTAAAATTCATCCGAGCAAAAAAGGCAGCTACAAAAATAGTTCTCGTGTAAGTGTACTGATACACTTTTTATCAGATCGAACCTCTTTTCACAAGTCTCCAGTTAATAAGATATTAACACTAAAAGCAAAAACAAATGTAAGTTCTCTGGTATCATCATCATCACACACCTAAACTGCTAGTAATCAGCTGTAACCGGTTGTGAGAAGCTAGTTGCTTTCTGTTACGCTAGGTGGCGCAATAATATTGTCCTCAATGGAAAACAGTTTAGCAATAAAACGCTGATATATCTTGTATTTTTGTTATGCATCATGTTTTGTTTCGTTTTAAGTTTGTATGCAGTCGAGTACTACACGACTTCAACTATTCTGATATTAACGGAATACGTCAATTTTTTATAATATTAATACGTCTCCGAGTTTCAGATCCTTTTCATTGTCTACAACAAAAGTTGTGATAAATGAAATGCGCACTAATGCACAAGTTCAGACTCGCCCTGAATTGTGGTAGAGTTTACTCTGATTTAACGCATAATCGTCTTATTTAAAATCTGTTAAAATTTTACATACTTGATGATTTATTAAGCCTCAGAGTCACGTGGGAAGTTCTTGAAATATTATTAAAAAGAGTATGTTCAAACGAATTTGTTTTTATGACTATTTATTAAAGTTTTATTGTCTCATGATACGCATCAACTTAAGGTGTTTTATAACAAACTCGCGTAAAGTTTCTTTATGTAGGTGCTGAAAGAATTATTGCCGATTTCTTTTTAAATTAGGCTTAAGATTACAAGAATCTGGTATAGAATCTGTATTTGAATTAAGGGATATTTTGTTTTATTTTTCATTTTTTAATGATAATGATGAGAGTATTAAATGCAACAATGAGAGGCAAACAGATTGCTTTTGTATTTCTTAATAAAATGCATTTTGTGTTGAATAAAATTGAATTTAATGGGTTTTTATAGGACAATCGTCTACGACCTGATCCACGACCCAGTAGGAGTGCAACATCCTCCCCAGTGCCTCAACATCCTGTTATGTTCCACCACCAGGTGTCATCCACACGAGAGCTGAACAAAGAATACACGCTTTCGGTCAGTTCAGACTGTGAACTCAGAAGAAATGCTAGTTCGTACAGTTTTGATTTTGGAATAGAGAACAATGTTGGCAGCTCCCCTGCATATAATTATTCCACATTAAACTCTGTTGCGGGGAAAAATTGTGGATCAACTCCTTTGTTGTGCTTTAACAACCAGGAACAAGGACTGAAGAAAACGTCTGGGTCTACTCCGCCATTCAGTCCTTGCGTGTTTTTGGAACTTACTGAAGATTCTTGAGTTCCCAGAAATTTTGAGATATATTAATAGAATGAAAAAGCACCTGAAGCCTAAATTAGCACTGAAATTTAAATAGCGTGCTTTGTCGAACAACACATTTGTTTTTACATTCACAATCAACATTTGCTGATTTTTTTCTTGAATTTGTGACACTTACTTTACCAGCAGAACAAAACATTCTATCTGCACTTATGTACCAAATGTTTTCTATTACTTCAAAAATATTACATATATTTGTGATTCGTATGTTTAAATTGTAAAAGCACCATGTTATATTCTTAAATTGTGCACAATATCCAGTATTGACTATCATTCAAGACAAGTGAATTAGATAACAAGTTAAAGTGGGTTGGATTACAAGTTAAAAGTGTAATAAGAACGTTCTTCAAAATTTAGTATGATAAGTATATGTGAGTGTACGCTGACAGATAATGATATAAAGATGTTGTTGTTTTTTTAATCTGACACAAGATATAATGCTTTAATGCAATAACAAATCTCCATTCGATCCATCTCACAAACATAAATATTGTAACTTCAGGAATAACAGTATCAGCATATTTTCTTTTATATTCAGTCTCCCAGTGGCTTAGCGGTAAGCTTGAGGGCATATAACACTATATTTTTGGGTTCAATCCCCGCGGCACACACGGTGAAGATAGCCGAGTGTGTAGCTGTGGTAATTCATTTGGTATGAAAATATACATGCTATTAAGAATTGTAAAACAACTATCTGCGAGTTAAGACACCTGAACTTATAGCCACAGTTTCGTTTTTTTTATCTACGTCACTTTGCGAACTTGTTTCTTAAGTGGTAAGTATTGAAATTAAAAACAAACGGTTGTCATCTAAAACTTAAGCCAAATGCAGTGTGTCCCATTAGTGATAAAAAGAAAGATGTAATTAATGAAAAAAAATTAGAAGATTTGAGTCTAGCGGATCCAGTACGTAATGCATAAAGAGTAAATGTAACTTAGAGACTTTTTTATCTGGTTATCAGCAAAGAAGTTACTGCCCATCGGTGGCTCAGCGGTAAGTCTGGGGGGCTTATAACGCTAAAAATCACGTTTTGATAGCTGTTGTGGGCACAGCACACATAACCGAAACAAAATAAAATTATTGATAACAAGCTAGAATAAGGCAATTTTTACGAACATTTCAGGGACGTCACAACTTGTACGTAATCAACTATTTGAACCATAAATCATTCGTAGTTATTACAAACTCGAAATACCATGTGACTATAATGAGGTACCAATACTAATGCATTTATCGTATTCAAGCACCTAGAAACGAAATCAGAAACTAAAACTTAATTCTAGCACGTTAGTGCAAAGTTCACTAGTTCTTTGTTGTTGCCCCCCAGTGGCACAGCGGTATGTCTGCGGACTTACAATGCTAGAAACCGCGTTTCGATACCCGTGGTGGGCAGAGCACAGATAGCCCATTGTGTAGCTTTGTGCATAACTACAAACAAACAAACAATCTTTGTTGTTGTTTTTCCACGTGCTTTTTTTTACGTATTAAATAATACGAGAAAACAATTGTTCAGATGTTCTATTTCAATGTTCGAAGCTCTTATTTGACCAAAGCTTAAGTTCCGGCAACAACTTAACAATGAGTTAATGACTTAAACTTCATATTACAAATGTCTCCAGGAATTTGATGGAGTCTGATTTTCTTCTCAACATCTGAAAATTAAGAAGGCGTTAACGTAATTTTTTTTTTCTAAGCCAGGACCATGGAACACTAAAATCTTGATTAATCTTGGGGCTTAGTAACTTGTTTCATTGTATTTCAAATAATAAGTACTCAACAAATGAAAGTTATTTTAAGAACTATTATGATATACTTAAAACGAGTCAATCAATCATGTTAAAACTTTAACATGACTAACTTTGTTTCATCCGTTATTTTAAAGCATGTTTTATATTGGAAAAAAGGAGTTTTAACTTTCCATACATGTGCTGTTATTTGGACATTTTTCTACCCAGGGGTTTTTAAGAATAAAATAGCTTTTCAAGTATGTGTAAGTTACTAAATTATTGAAATTTAATTATCTAATACATATCGCGTTTTTCAAATATCTAGTTTTGTAAGCTGTTGTTCGTTACATTATCTATATCGTAAACACGAAATCAAACGTGAATATTGTATTACTTGTTTATATCTAGATATAGATGTAACTAAAAGTAAAAGGAAATTCTTTAAAGAGAATGTGGTTGACATAAATTACAAAAAGGGTAATTTTTTATGTTGTTAGAATTTGTAATTAAAAACACCTGACGTGTATGTTTTCACTATAATTCTGATATTCACTTGTGATGCCATGGAACTGATATACGTTAATACATATATATATATCCGTGTGGCTTTAGCAGATACTTCAGTCCTCTAGCGTCAGATCTAGGCATGATAGGCTAGCGAAATTTTGGAAGTAGACAAAGTGGACTGAACTCGAAGTAAACAAGAAGTAGGGGATATGAACTATGGTATGAAGAACTATATAATGTCTACTTTAATAATTTATTCCATTACATCCACCTGCCCCCCCCCAAGTGGCACAGCGGTATGTCTGCGGACTTACAACGCTAGAAACCGGGTTTCGATACCCGTGGTGGGCAGAGCACAGATAGCCCATTGTGTAGCTTTGTGCTTAACTTCAAATACATCCACCTAGGTTATAATATGACATGATCTGTTGTTTCTGTTTCTAAAATTCCATTAGTCTGCCAAGTGCTGTTTCAACACTAAAGGACTGAACCTGCAACCACCAATTTTATTATTACTGTATGTACACAGCGTGGTCACAAGTAAATAGACACCACCTTTTCAGAAAAAATGAAATTTTTCAGTCATAT
>NW_013667764.1:0-41364 GCF_000517525.1 Limulus polyphemus
AGAAGTGTCTCTTTACTAAAGTTCCAGTCAAGGACGCTGTCTCGGATATCCGTACCAGAAATAAAGCCGAGAAGTGTCTCTTTACTAAAGTTCCAGTCAAGGACGCTGTCTCGGATATCCGTACCAGAAATAAAGCCGAGAAGTGTATCTTTACTAAAGTTCCAGTCAAGGACGCTGTCTCGGATATCGGTAACAGAAATGAAGCCGAGAAGTGTCTCTTTACTAGAGTTCCAATCATACTAGAAGTGAAGACAACACAACTTGAATACAACGATCAGTTCTATTGAAGGCTTCTGTTATAATACTTTTATATATGTGTCTTTATTCTTCATATTTTTAGGCATATGTTTTCCTTCTCAACTTTCTTGGAAAGATGAAGTCTACAATATGCTAGACGACACACCAGTGGGTATTACTCTTTCTCCTATTGTTTGTCAAATCTTTATGGGGGGGATCTAGAAGAACGAGCTATTACCGTATTTCTTCTGAAACCGTCATTATGGTAACGATATGGTAACGATATATTTGCTAGTGGGAAACCATAGTTTGATTTCTTTTGAAAGTGTTCTGTGGCCATCTAAACAACCAGCATTCGTTTATCCAGTTTAGAATTGATATGGAAAATAATTACCAAATTAGGATCTTTGATATTCTGGTAACAAAAATATATAGAAAACCAATACACACAAATCAGTATTTAAAGTTCGATTCTTTCCATCCCACGTGGGTTAAAGCGGGTTATCACATCTCTATTCTCGCGATTCCATTATTTTTGTGGTCCAAAATTCCTAGAAGAATTATTACATTTCACATTATTTTCGTTAAAACAGTTACCCTACTTTGTTTGTCAAACGTCATAATGTAAATCAAAAAGGCAAAACTTTACAACAAATTGCTGTATTACCCTTCCTTGCGGAACTTGGAACTAAACTTTAATGTGTTTGTAGAAAATATAGTATTTGTGTCACCTTTGAAAGAATATAATTTAAAGGACCTTTTAACTAAGAACAAAGAGCTGATATTTAAGCTTGAACAACGAAATGTTATTTATAGTCTAAAAATGTAACTGTGGGAAGCATTACATTGTGGAAAACCAAAATACTTCTTCAGATTCTCATTAATGAACAAAGAAATACTTTCTACTTCCTTTTATGATGTGTTAAAATCAGCTGTTGTTGAACACCGGTGTACACAAAATCCGTGAAAATGAAACTGAGGTTACTGAAAACGAACCAAATACCCGCAAAACAGCAATAAAGGAAGTTACATAGATTAAAACAAAAAACCTGGCCTAAAACACAGCTTTAATAGTGATTAAAATAGAATGCTCATCAGTAAATTGTAGAATAGAATTATGTTGTCTTGATTTCTTTGTTTTATTGTTAATCACAAAGCTACACAATAGGCTATCTGTACTGTGCCCATCAATGGTATCGAAACTCGGGTTTTACCATTATAAGATTTCAGATTTACAGCTGAGCTATCAGAGGGCTGTTGTCTTTGCATTATTGTGTCACAATTTACTTATAACAGTCCGAACATAAATATATTTCTCTTTCTTAGATTTCGGTGTAATTGTATGGACACGTAAATAATGTTTGATTTTATATGTAGTTTTTTAAAGTTAATTATGTATATATAGATATAATTGTTTAATTGACATAACTCACCATCTGTTGTACGTTTTTCTACTTATGACACAGTTAACTGTTGCACTTTATATATTGTTTTTCATTGTTGTGTTTACATTATGTTCATATTCAAATATTCTCTGGCCTGATGAGCTTGAAAGGTTGAATTCAATAGACACATTGTGGAGCTAGCCTCAGAAGATATTTTAAGTTTTATTTCCCCAACTAATAAATGACTCTTGAAACTTCTTTGCATAAAATAGTATTGTGCTATGTTTAGCCAAATAGGACCAAGCTAGATTTTCATGTTAACAATTTAGGATTCATTTCGTAAGTTGAAAACATAGAGAATTGAAAAAAAAAGTTTTCTATTTTCAAGGCTCGTATAGTGACCATCTTTGATTTTAAAATGGCCGCTATATATTATCTTCTTTTATATGTATATTTAGTTCGAAGATGCTTCAAAACAACATTTCGGCATTTATTTTATTATTTTCGGGGCAAATAAAATTCTAAAGTAACACTGTCAATGTACCAGAGTTTTTGAAATGAATATATTTCTCACGATACTATATTTCATAAGTTACACAATACGTAAAATTGAAAGAGGGTAGAAAACAATTTACCTTGTAGATGGAGAGATATACAATGTTAACTTTTCATTAATATTTTCGTTTATGCACTTCCTTATAGCTCCTGAAATGTCTCGACTCATTTTAGAATTTTCAAGACACAAGTAAAGCAAGTTGAATAAAACACCATCAGCTACTTGGCATAACAACTAAAAGAATATTTATCTATGTGCACAAAATGAAGAAAGACATGTTGTTTCATTCATGAAATTCTTTCACTCATGAAGGCTCTAACTTGATGAAGAGTTGATGTTAAGAGTCGGAGAAATATAACTAATTTTTAACTCCGTAACGACCTTAATCCCAAATAGTTTGGTGACAGTCGGTAATTTTTAAAAGCCAAGAATTTTTACACCTGGTTGGCCCAGATGGCGACCATATAGAACGAGCATGTTCGGCGACGGAGATTCGAACTCGCGACCCTCAGATAGCGAGTCAAGCGCCCTAACCACCAGGCCCAATTTGTAACTCAGTAGTTGTTTGTAAAGTCTCCATTATCCATATGTTAGTAAAGAAAGCCGGATCACATATCATTTCTATCAGGTGCAATTGGTAAATATAATTTCACCACAGTATCACGACCACTTCTCATATAAGATGGGTTGCTCTACATTCCGAATGTTAAACCTGAGATAATGGCTCAAACTGAAGCAATTAGCACTCCAAACGCATCCGAATCAGTAGAACCTGACTTGGACAATCATAAAGTAGCAATCGTAGACACAGTGGTTGAAGTCCAGTGCAAAAAGAAAGATACTAGTATAAAGAATTGTGTAATATTGGACAATAAGTTTTTTTTGTCGAGGTAAAACAAGAAGTTGTTAATGAAGGGCGAGTTTTGTTTGTTTGTTATTTTGAAGGGTCCCTTAAAAAGAAAACATGCATTAAAAAGGGTTAGGGAGTAACTCCAGTCAAATTCAATAGAACAGAATCGGTGAATATACAAAAATTCGCCATGAACACATTACTCTCTCACATTGACACCAAACAGCAATTTACCATGCTATTTAAGGACAAAATAATAGAAACATCTGACTTGGGGGGAAAAGTTGTTGCTTGCGTCGCCGATACTGAAACCACATCAAATAAACCAAAGCTATTAGATAATTAAGTGTTAAAACATGATCACAAAGATGCAGCTACTCTCACAGCATTGTACTGTTTGGATGCAGGAAAAGCTATGTCTGGATGCGCAATCAGTGTAGATTCAGTTCACACTTATGTGTACCATCTTTAAGTCGACACATTTGAAGAGTTGAAAGCTTCAAACTTATACTTGTTGGCATATGGTAATCTCAGAGAATTATTAACATTAAAGAAAGTTATCCCACATTAGGCTCGAGAAAGTCCAAAGCTCTTTGAGGTTTGCATGCGTGGCCAGGTAGAAAATTTGCAAAAACGACATGGATTAAATTAATGTTGTCACTAAACGACGGGGATGAAATATTGCAAGCAATTAGCACACTTGATAAATCAAGAAAATGTCATCTGAGAGAGTTGTTGACATCTTGGAAAGGTTTACGTGCATTGCATTTTTTTCAAAGGCAAATTTTTATACTTAGGTAGAACTTAGGTAGGAGCTTTTCTATAAAGGGAACGAAGGAAAAAATGTTTCTCCAAAAGAGTTCACTCTAATTTTTCAGACATGGATTGTGAATTACATTTGCTTCAATTGGAGATCATGCCAGATACTACTACAGAAATTACCATTTACATCATGAATGGGAGAAACATGATGACGACGCATTAGTATCTAAAAAGTGCCTGAAAAAAATGCCAACTTCAGATGAGATATTAGAGCTTGTAAAATGTGGATGTAAGAAAGTTTTTACCGAGACAAGAACTATCTGCCTACGAAATAGGTTGTCCTGTAGTCATGTATGCTCATGTAGTGATTACAATAACAATTGATAGCTATAGCATTTTAGGTGTGGATGATAGTGATAATCCTGGAGAACATAATGATGATATAAAAATCCATTAAATAACACATTTGAAATGTTAATTTTGCATGCTAATTCACAGACTTTGTATATTTCAAACATCTTGATGCAAGAAATGGGTGATTAGCCACTGAAAATTGGTTTTTAGTGTCTTGACAGTCAATATTCGTTAGAATGTATTTTGAATGGACTATATTGGAATCTAAGATGGAGGGCATATTGGAATTATCATTTTCGAAATCTTTAACTAAGAAAATGATGGTACTGTCACTAGAATCCTGTTTCAAAGTGTCTTAGAACCCAAGATATTTGACATTACAGTTTGTAAATGTCAGCCGTTTTAAAAGCCAAGATGGCCACGATAAGAGCCATAGAAAAATATCAAGAAAAAGGTTATAGAATTTTCTATTGTCTAAGCTTTTAAAATATATCATAGAGTTGCTTTTAACACTGAAACCAAGCCCGATAACAGTGGGTATCACATTAGACTATTTGTTTGGAGAAGATTATCTCAGAAGTGATATTACGAGTAAATGACCAGATGAACTCTTCAAAATGGGGTCTTCCAGCAGAATCAAAAGTGATAATAAATTGATTCTGAGCTGTGCAACTGTGCAAGTTAAATGGCATAATTTAATATTCCTGCCAAATCCCCTCATTAATAACTAAAGAAAAGAAACTGAAATATGACTCATTAAGACTCAGAATATATGCTGACTAAGCATCTTTCTTAGAAGTCTCTTTAATTTTCACCTTAATTTTCACTTTTAGAAAAATTCTAACAACAAAAGTCGGTCTGATACAAATTCCTAAGTAAAATAGTATTGCGTAGTTTTCACAGGTATTATAAAATATGTTATTTCAATGAGTAAAAAAAGCTATAATTTAAGAACCATCAATTATAATTTCGGTGTTTATTCGGATGGAATACAAATGTGTATATTATTCTCTGCAAAAGTATTTTGATTCATTAATACATATTCTTCCAATTTCTTTGACTGACAACACCTTTCATCTCTCTTCATACTGACTTGAACTGCATAACATTTCAACTGAATATAGGAATGTAGAGATGTGAAATGGAGAATAATAATTTAAAAGCTATCGGTGCCAAACTGCCAGGACTTGTCGGGAAAGCTCAACATTCTAAATGAAAACATGTATTCTTTGCAAGAAAAAATTAATGAATTGTTTTGAGAGATTTTTTTTTTCAATAAAATATAATCCAAAGAATATCAAGAAAGATCCAAGCTAAAATGTATAAATTGCGTACTATATTGCTACGCGATATTTGTCTTCACTTGTGTGATATGTGTTTCGTGCCAGGAAAGATTATACAAATTGATTTTGTCATTTCAGGTCAAATTAAAATGCATATCCGGTTAGAAAAACTTATACACATTGTGTAAATATATTTAAAATAAACATATTAATTAATAGAAAACGAACAAAAACATTAGCGAAGAAAAACTCCAAAAGACGTTTTCTTCGTCAGGTGATAAAAAATGATGCACTTATTGTTATTAATATCAGAATGTTAACACCCACACAATATAAACTTTGTTAGGACCTTCAACTAATACTGGGTTGGACCATATTTTGCCAAAATAATAGTCTACTCGTGACCAAATGGGTAACATCCTCTTCTGTGAATCAAATAATTCATGGTTCACGTCCTTTTATTGCAAAGATGCGCTCAACACTTTGGAGCCGTGGGTACACTGTAAGAGTTAGGTCAAATCTCACTATTCGGCCAGACAAGAGTAGTCCAAGAGTTGACTGTGGATTCTGTTAACTAACTGCCTTTCTTCTAGTCCATTAGTTCAAAATGAGAAATGGCTACGCAGGTAGCCTTTGCGTAGCTTTGTAATAAAATCATAAATACAACAACAGCATTCGATGTGGCCAAGACTCCAGTAGATGAGGAAGGTATCTTGTTTGGTTGTATTTCATTCGTCCGGGTCTGCAATAGGTATTCAAGTGTTGCTAAAAGATTACACTGTTGAATGCAATGTTCTAATGCGTCCGAAGGATATCCATTTAAATTTAGTAAATATGATAACTAAGAAAGAGGACAAAAATCAAAGTTATGTATTTCGAACCAGTGTTGATAATACAAGGTCATGGGATCATTGTATTATCTTCTTTGGAATGAATAACTTTGTTCATCAAGGTGGAGTGGAAATGCAACATTGGGTGGACGCAAGCTAATTGTTATTCGTCGTTCTAAATGAATCAGGGGATTCAGTTCATACAAAAAGGTTTCGGAATGTTTTATTAATGATGGTTAAGCTGTGGATGTAGAATATAATTTTAATTTTAGTACGAAGAGTTTGAGACACACATGTTAACTGACAAAGTTTTCTAAATCTAGTTGAACAAAATTAACAGCGAAGAAGAAGAAGAAGTCTGCTTCTGGTTAACAGAGAGTTTCGGCGTGGTTTATTATATAGTGGTGTGTACATGTCAAGAATGTCGTTAAGAGCGAGGTAACGAACTGAAGAACCAATGCGTTCTAAACATTGTAAGTTTTTAAAGGGGTTTTTTAAGTCCCTTTCGAATACCAATAAAGTAACCTAAAATAATTTAGGTATTTGAATAATGTTAGAGCTCGTGCCTAAATCATTATTACACATTATATATCGTACCAAGTATTTAATGATTACATATATATGTTACGGATTTCTCTTAAAGCAGTGGGAACGGCAAATCAAAGAAAACATTAGGCCTCTACGTCACAGATTCTCCTTCCAATTTTACCTTTGGTGAAATTGGAAGAGAAATCTGTAATATATATATGTAGTCATTGTAAGGTTTTGTTTTATAACTTTCCATGCACCTAGTTAGAACTATATACTTGTTATTTTCCCGAGAGGGGGCCAAAGACCGCTAGGAGGGGTCACCTGTTTTAACCACTCGCATTATTATACAGTAGTGTGTTGTCTGTCAGTCAATTAATAGACACTACAATGGCGTCACATAAGGGACGCTTAACGTTGCAATTTACTGTGTCGTGGCATCAGTAAAACGTGCGTATTCCATGAATCACGAGAAGAGTTATGCACGCTATAGGCTACAACACAGCATGTGATATGTTTGTTTGTAATTAAGCACAAAGCTATACAATGGGCTATCTGTGCTCTGCCCACCAAGAGTATCGAAACCCGGATTCTAGCGTTGTAAGTCCGCAGACAACTGTAGGGAGCTTCAAAAGCAAGAAATAAACAAAATTTGTTACTTTTAATATTGAACATAGTAAGATCAGAACTGATATTCTGAGTTTTATAGAATATAGCACTCAAACGCAAGCCTGTCATTTGAAAATCATTAGCAGAGCAGGTGGTGAACGCAGCTTTAAGATAAAAGAAGCATTACTCATCAGACAACTGAAAGCGGCTCTTAACCAGAATTAGTTTTTCCCAGTAATTAGTAATTGTACTAAAACTGCAAAAGTTGAATATGGATATTTCTTAATGTTAAGATTAATTTTGTTTTATTAACGATTTTTTCTTTCACAGATAAATTCCATATTAATTTATGTTAACGACATTTCACTGGAGATGAAATGTTGCGTCATGATACCAGGTCTTAATTTACAAGGCGGAACTTTGTACTTAAGATTACATTGTACCTGAAATGTTATATATTCTTCAGCCGATGATTTTGCGGTGTCACCAAAATGGTACACATATTCATAGCTATGTTCTTGTTTGCCTGTTTGTTATTTGTTTTTATATTTTTCATTCACCCAGTTTTTTGCAGCGTGTTCTGGTTACTTTCACAAATGTTAGATTTCTTTATATAAATTTTAATCTGTTGGTTTTGATTTCCTTTATCTGTTTGATTTCTTCAGTTTTTCGTATTTGTTGCTAAAATTTACATGCCCTACAGATTTCCCGTCTTTCTGCCCGCAGAAACTTGTGGATCCTTTTTTTTTCGTCATCACTTACCTGACGTGTCCCACAAAGTGTAGTTTATCGAACAACCTCCAACCTGGTATTGCGCTGTGTATCGTTCAAAACCCGTGGGAGTGTAAACCTGAAAGTAATGTCCAAACACAGTTTTAAGATTAACAGTTTTCAATCAGTTATATATTTATCTAATCAAAAACAACTTAGGGCATGATGGTGGGTAAAACAATATACGCCGCCTAACTAACTAATGAATGAATATTTGCTGTAAAATTATTATCAATGCTAAAAGCGTAGCTACCAGTTTGGCCACAAATTCTGATTTCATTCCTTTAAGTCGCACACTAAATCCTTTTTTGGCCGCACCTTTTTCACTTCTAAGGTGTTTTTGATTAGCTATCATGACTTTTTGTCAATATACACCAACAAACCAAAGCAAGTAAGAACGTAACACTCGATAGTAACCAACGTTATCATAAGGCTCGCAACCCTACTATTCAGAACATACCTATACTTTACAGCTAAACAATCGCCAAGTTTTTATATTTTTATTTTAAGAGGGTGACGTTTCGAGCTAGGGCTCTTCGTTAGATCGTACAGCTTACAACAAAAGTGTATACAAAATTGCGTGCATAGCATTTTGAAGGTTGAGCGTGAAATTTATGTGGAAAAATTACATCTTATACATAAATATTACAAGTCATGAAAAGATAAAACAGACTAAAATTTAAGTTGAAACAAAACATGGAAAGAAGAAGAATATATATAGGAAAAAAGCGTTTATTTAAACCAGATGACCAAATGGTTGTAGGGTTCCCAGATTGTAGGTTAATCTCTTTTCCAGGCATTCTTTTTTGTGAATGTCTGTTGGAGCACTAATAAGTCCCAAAATCGAAAAGTCCTCAACTGTATGGTTGTTGATGGTGAAATGTTTGCCTATAGGTGTATCTTAGTTCCGCACTTTTAATATGGATTAGATGTTCTCGATCAGAGAAATTTTATGCTCAACGTTGAAAATGTTCCGCACGCAATTTTTTTAAATTTTGCGCATGCGCCTTTGTTGTAATCTATATGATCTACTGAAGAGCGCTAGATCAAAACATCATTCTTTTAAAATGAAAATATAAAAAAGTTGACAATTGTTTAACCTATTTTTTAGTTTCTATATATTTTTTGCCCATGCGGTTAACTACATATTTAAATGAAAATAAAAAAACTTGGCGATTGTTTAACCTATTCTATTAATTTCGATATATTTCTCGTCCATGCGGTTAACTATATATTTCTTTCTACACTTTACAGAACCAACCAGATTCTTTAAAATATATGGTGGTAGTTTTCCTCTCTAAAACTTCTGTCTTTCATCCGAATGACAAGAAACCAAAAACGGTCCGCTTTTAATCTTAAATGTTTGTTTGTAATTAAGCACAAAGCTACACAATGGGCTATCTGTGCTCTGCCCACCACAGGTATCGAAACCCGGATTCTAGCGTTGTAAGTCTGTAGCCATACCGCTGAGCCACTGGGGGGCAATCTTAAATGAAACCATGGTAAACATTTCAGGCCGATAGCTCCCGTGACTTTTCGCGTGAGCGTGAGCAAACATTTGGGTAAAAAATGAACAGTTTTTGTTAACTAACTTTACATGTTTGGCTTATATTCAGGCCAAAATTAACACTTAATTGTATGTTATAGCATCTATCAGTGTACGAAATGTGAAGAAAATCCATCAAAGTTAAGTATGTTTTTTTATCAAATAACGTTTCGGTGTGATCGTTGCGAAAAAGAAAACAAGAGGGAATCCCCAATAGACACGGCATTTGAAATTCATTTCGGCAGGATTTGAGTAAATTAATCTATGAAACCTTTATTTTTGTGCACCAGCAATACCAAGAGTGAGGCTCGCGCTTACCCAATTCGATTATATTACCCATCAGGATCTCCACTAGCCTACCCTCAAATTGAAATTTTTTTTAGACACGATTAGAATAAATTATTCTATGAGACCTTTGACATAGTCAAATAATCAATCGAAAGGATTAGACTTCCTGAGTCCAAAACCGTAATTAGATCTCAAATCGATCAAGAGATAGAGCTATGAGCTAAATGTTTGAATTTAAAAAACAACTCATAGCCATTCTATGAGCCACTATGCCGCGGCTAAAATAGGAAGAAATTCAATCAAAATTGGAGATTTTATATCTCGTGTGTTTCTTAGTGGATTGCCTTTAAATCTGGTATGTGAAGTAAAGGTCCAGTATAGAACATCCACTGAAAATATGTGATAGTTTGAATTACCACAGTCTAGGCTACAGAAAACGGAAAATTGCTAAACTATTACTTCTGCTAAAAACATAAAGTTTGTCGTGCGGATTCTTTTGGCAGCACGACACACTAACGTGTGTCTTGATTTATATACTTAATTGATTCTCTTAGCGCTAAGTGCGTATAAATCCTCTAACGAGTAGACTCATCAGATTTATGGTAAAATACAATTGAAACTGTTTCTCTGTCGCTTTATTTTTTCAAATGGAATAAAATAGGGCAAAAATGTTTCGAAAATCGATCGTACGGATAAATACCTGAGCTCATCAAACAGTGTCAAACTACACAAATTCTATCTTTATCGTACGGATAAATACCTGAGCTCATCAAATAGTGTCTAACTACACAAATTCTATCTTTATCGTACGGATAAATACCTGAGCTCATCAAATAGTGTCTAACTACACAAATTCTATCTTTATCGTACGGATAAATACCTGAGCTCATCAAATAGTGTCTAACTACACAAATTCTATCTTTATCGTACGGATAAATACCTGAGCTCATCAAATAGTGTCTAACTACACAAATTCTATCTTTATCGTACGGATAAATACCTGAGCTCATCAAATAGTGTCTAACTACACAAATTCTATCTTTATCGTACGGATAAATACCTGAGCTCATCAAATAGTGTCTAACTACACAAATTCTATCTTTATCGTACGGATAAATACCTGAGCTCATCAAATAGTGTTTAACTACACAAATTCTATCTTTATTATCCTAAAGTGACTTTCTATCCTACCAAACATACACTGAAGTGTGTAGAACAGAATGTCTTTGATTTTTATTAATTTATTATTTATTTTATTATTTTACTTTATTAATCAATATTTTTGGAATAAAAACAAATTGAATATATAGTTTAGAGTAAAATAAAATACGCGGCCTTAAAGCGAGATAAGATATATAAATTACCAACAATTTTGAGAACTGAAGACATTTTGACAGGGGATTATGAACAGCACTGCGTATTGCCCCCACATGCTGGCTATGCAGTGCAGACAATATTCAGCTTACACTTAATTGTCAGTGGACGTATTATTACTTCCATGGTTGCTTCGCTTACAAATTCTTATGCCTTGTCTAGTTTCTATTTTATGCCCCAAATTCTATCCCTGTTTTTTCTAGTTGTAAAGTTGCGAGATATCAAAGTTACATGTTTACACTACAAAACTCTACATTTTGTTTTCATATCTCCGACGTTTCCTTAGAAGAAAACATGATCTTCAGCAGCTTCCAAATTGATAATCTATTTAGGTAAACAAGAAAGTTTTTTCCAGGGTCATTGAAATTCGATTTGAATATGTAACTTGTCGTTCAAGTGCCTTAAACAGGAACCAATTTTTCACAAGTTTACTTTGGAATCCATACACAAAATGTCCTATAGTAACATTTCAAAAGCCAATATATATATTGCAAAAATAAAAAAATAAATATTTATTCCCGTAGAAAAAATATTTAGTTTGATATTGTTTATTTTTTTAATTTATGGTTTAAATTTTATGACACTATAATCTTGTTATTTTATTCATCAAGTTCTATTCACGATTGGGTATTTTTAATTCAAGTATTTTATTAGCACACACAATACACAGCTAATACGTGATTCATTTTAAAGTTCTTTTATTAGCCAGCGTAAAAAGTAATTCTACATAGTCCTACCTATTTCGAAAGAAACTAATCAGTGTTTCGTATTCTCATATATAAATCGAAAAGAACGAACAAGATACGAGAACGTTGCTCTCTGTACATTTTAATAGCACTTACATAACTGAGATCACTGTAATCTTGAATGAAACATATAGTAATGGGTATAGCACATTACTCCTTGTTGAAATGTGGCATGAAATATATGAAAACAGCAATTTTGTTCAGAAGGTTTTCAATTGCCTGGTAAACTCAGTGAGATAATAATATATATAACATTAAATTCTGTTGTTCCTACTTCACGCATCAGGCTTATGACGGCATCCTGTTTTAACAACAGGGAAATGATTCTAAACTGAATACTTAGTAATGTATGGTACTTTTAGTCATTGTTTACTCATGCCCTCCAGTGGATCAACGATAAGCCTGAGGGCTTATAATGCTACAAATCGGGTTTTGATGCCAATGGGAGACACAGCACAGATAACCCATTGTATAGCTTTGTGCTGAACAACTAATAAACTCACTTTTACGCGTCACAGTGAACCTATATTGATAGCCTATATCTATTTATGAATATATGTTCACTATGGTGAGTAAATAATAATAAATATAAATTAGTAATATCAGTGCTACATATTCTGTAAATCCTATATGAACATCGGTTCACATTGGTGAGTAAAAGACAACTCAAAACACCGCAAATATAACATACAGTCCATCACTGCAAGAAACCTAGTCTATTTTTTAGATTTGCCTTTGTCCAGTGTTACTGATGAGGCGTATAATTCCCTGAAAACGGTATAACTCAGTGGTAACTGATGAACAGTATGATAGATTAGACTTCATTCTTAAGTTTATTATCTTAATGTATTAATGTTTTTTTGCTTATCTGTTTTATCACCTAATGCTCTTTACTTAGTCAATTTTGTGAAGTGTAGAAGACGATATTGATCAATTGTTTCAAAATCGCTTTTAGCATTTTGGTATAAATGAACAATGGCGTTTCATCAAAACAAAGTACTTTCTAATTCAGGTTACCAAGTCTTATCCTGCTTTTACCAAATAATATTGGTTTTCAATAACATTTTAACCAGATTAGATTAACAAGCTCATGTTAAAGTTTGCTAAGAACATTATGGTTAATAATTTGATGTATCAAAGCCTAAGACAGAACAGTTTGGATATAGGATGCCCCTTGTTTTCATTAAAAGCACTTAGTTGTTACCTTATGTACTAAGATTATATCTTTTATCAAACTGTATTATATCTTACTGTATTAAGGTATATTTCGTTTCTTTGCTGTAATGTCATAGTTTCTATTGAAGTGTCTCAAATCTCATCCTGCTTTAGAAAAACATCATGGTTTCATACAATGTTTTACCAGAACATAATGGTTTTTTCTTTCACGTTGAGTTGGGCCGGCCGAGTAGTTAGTGTGCCTTTGGGTCCACGGTTAGTGACTCGTTGGTGTAAAAACTTCTGCACTTTGGGCGGTAGATGTGCAAAAGAAGGGCAGTCAACTCACACTAATAGATTACAATAGCTCCAGAGTTACCGATAGGTGCTATTGACTAGTTGCCATCCTTCTTGTCTATCAATTCAAAACTAGTGAGGACTCTGTGCAACTTTCTAAACTATAACCTGCCTTCATGAGTTACGAATTTAATAACTAGAAAAAAAAGACCTCCAACATTTTAAGAAACATGAAAAAACTCAATTTTACAGAAACACTGTTTCATATTTTGCATCAAAATCGCAGACTTTAAATCAAATAAATTTGCACGCGTCTCAAGAACAGAAAGAACATCGCACTTGTTTGCTAAAGAAACTGAAAGTATTTAGATTTCTGCTACGCCAAAGACTTACCATTCGTGGTGATAACGATACTGAAGGCAACCTACATTAATATTTGAAGCAGCGTAAGTAGAAATTGAAAGATAGCCAATATCTGCCCCCAGTCATTTTAAATGAACAAGTTGAGTTAATGGCTCATAGGATTCTTCGAAAACTTCTTGTTTATATTGCCCCTTCAACTTGGTTCAGCAGTTCTGCTGATGAAACAAAAAATTGCGCAAATCGCGAACTGGTATTTTGTATTCGTTTGGTATCTGAAAATTACCAGATTTTTGAAAAGCCTCTGGGGTTGATAGAATTTCCTAACACATCCACTGAAACCTTTAAAGAAGCATTAAAAAAATTACCTCTTAAAATGTTCGAGGACAAGCCTACAACGGGGCATCTAATTTTCAAGGTCGTATAAAAGGCGTTGCAAAACAAATACAAGATGAGGTATCAGCTGCTTTACCTGTACTTTGTCTCAACCTACCTCTTCAAGAATTATCAAGATAATCAAAATCGATACGCAATTGTTTGGATTTCACCTGTAGAAACCATTAACTTAATAAAGCGGTCTTCTAATCGACAAGCACTTATGAAAAAATTAAAGGCAGATTGCAGCTCTTCGATCAATTCTTGACAACTATGCCAGTTTGCATACAACTTTAGAATCAGTAAGGCAAGGTTATGATAAGAAAGTGTGCAGATTTAATGACTTTAATGGAAAAATTCAAGACATTTTTTTCGAATTCACTTATCCTTGCTTGTTTTTACTCCTGCTGAACAAATATCTACAACATTACGATCAAAGAATACATCAGCTGAGGATGCATCAATTTTTAATTTAAACCTTATCAATTTCATCGATCGGCAAAGAAAGGTTAAAAGTTTTTTGAGTTCTGCCAGCAAAATCTTGAGGAGTATAATGGACTTATTAAACTACCTGTATTGCCGCGACATCTACGGATTCCAGCTAAAGTTAAAGACAGTGCTTCTGAAAATCACCAATACACTGATGTCGAATCTTACTTCAATCATCAGTACTTTCAAGTTTTCGATGCCATAAAAGCAGATGTCATCAGATGGTTTCATCAGAAAAACTTCCATATACTTCGAGATATGAAAAACTTTTCATCAGTGCAGCTAACGGAGATTTTTTAATACCACAATCTCTCTCATCCCTCTATCTAAATGATGTCGACTTAGTTAAAGCTACAATCGCAACTACGTGCTCTACCAGACCTCTTCAAAACATCCCATATCAAAAAGATAACAAAGGTTGATGATATTTTTGAAGAGTTCAATAAACATAAAGTATTGAAACAATTGTTTTCTGAGGTGCATAAACTACCGCGTATGTATCTTGTGATGCCAGTGACCTCTGTTCAATCGGAGCGAACCTTTTCAACCCTTTGTCGTATCAAAAGTTATCTTCGTGCTACCATGATGCAATCGAGACTGAATAAGTGTTTCATTACTCATACACACAAGTTTCGAGTTGATAAATTAGATTTGCAGTTTATAGCTGCTGAATTTGTGAAACGACTTCTTTATTTCGGGAAGTTTTGAATATTATTCATATAACTACTGCATCATTTTGTATTTACATTTTACATTGAATTTTGCATTCTATATGTATATGTAACTAAAAATAGTATACATCGTTTCTCTCGATGACTTAAATTCCAATATTTTCGCTTGTTATAAACTAGTTTATGAAAAATAAAATGGTCTAATATGTTTTCCTACAACCCTTTCACTGTATTGTGCTTATTTAATTGGTTTTGGTTCCATGATGATATATATAATTAACAACGATTATTGTTTATGAAACTTTAGTAAATGATAGATATTTGATGGGTATTGTACAGTATAAATAATTATTAAAAAGGGTAAATCTTTTAATTATAATTATACTTAACGGAATAATGTTTTAAAAAACAACAACTTTGAAAGAAGTTAGATACAAAGGGGTCTAGAGGACTATGCATTTATATTTATTATTTTCTATTTCAAAGGTATATCACATAGTGAGCCCTTCAATATTTTTTACGTTCCTACGTGCCTGTATATTTACAAATTACTAACCCTCGCAGACAAATATTCAACTATAGGTGATGGCAAAATGCAGGCTACTAACTCTGGAACAACTGCGCATGGTTATTGATTGAAATAACCCTTCTGAAAAGAAGTTGCTTGAAAAACAAAGTGGTTTCAGGCACTATTTTTGTTGTTGTTCCGTTTGAATGAAATTCACAAATAGTGAATATTTTAAATAAGTCAACACATGAAAATAAAGGGACAACGTTATGAAAGTGAATAGAAACTTATGTCATCTTGGTTTGTCATTATTCTTAACCTCTTGCAGCATAAATAACGGGATGAATAAACTTTGACCTTAACCTGCAGATATGCTTGAGTTACTACAAATCTATAAATGAACGCACCCAGTTTTTAAAACATCACATATCATGCTTCTTTAGATTAAAACGATTTTCTTTTCTGTCATTATGCATTAAGTTCATAATCGTTGTTTAAAAAACCAACACCATTTTGTCTTTCTATATCAAGGTAATATAACGTTTTTTCTAAATATTAAGATGAGTGGAAAACGTGATTCCAATCCAAACAAGATCTAGACTGATTTATCAAAGCCACATTCTTTTTAATACAACATATGAGTGACTAGTGTTCCACGTAATCTTGTAGTTTACCTAACTTATATATACATATCCTATCTAGTAACTGAAATACGTATTACAACAAATTTTTCTATTTTCAAGAATAATTAATCTCAATGATATGACAGTTTAATAATGTAAATTTTAAGGATAACTAACTTTATCTTCATTTTGGCAATATAATTGACGCTTTTGTAGTAAGAACCTGGGTATGGTAAAATTTATATAAAATTCCTATTTTAGCAAGATTGAAAAACAACGTAGGGATAAATCAAACCAAGTTATAAACGACGATACTGCCAACTCATGTTTCAGTTTTAACAAAAAGGTACGTTAAAGATAATTTAAAGATATATTTTTAATTGAATAGAATCCTAGAAGATAATTTTTTGAAATTACTATACGTTGAAGTAAAGGATTGTAAATAAAAAACGAACCAAGAAATAAATGACCTAATAATCAAAATGAAAATTAAAAGCTACTTTATCAACAATTTCCATTAAAATGTCAACCCGAAATAAAATTATTTTGGAAATGTTAAAACATTAGACACAAAGTAGTGTTTCATAGTAAAAGTATTAAAGAGGTTATACTTGTTTTTTTTAGACCTTAACAGAACGATGTGAGCAAAGCTGGTACTGAAACAAGTTCATTCAAAACCTAACCTTCACGAGAAGGATTATCTTTTTATTACTTATCTGATGAAATATACTAAAATACTAACAGGGGATAATTAACCTCATCAGACAAGAGAATAATCTAGTCAGATAGTTAGTCATCAGCACATTTTTTTAAGACGCTTAAGTTTGTATATTGTTTCGCACAAAGCTACAAAATGGACTGACTATGTGTGTTTTGCCCTCCGCAGGCTTCGAAATCAGAATTTAGGTTATATGCCCGCATACTTACCACTAAGCTAATAGGAGGAGTCCTGTCAAGACAAGTTCACATTGCTGCTCCCATTTAGCACGGTGAGACAGTCAAAACAAGTTAACATTACTGTGTTCGTTTAGCACGGTGAGGCAGTCAAAACAAGTTAACATTGCTGAGACACAGCAATGTTAACTTCTTTTGATTACCTAACCGTGTTAACTGGACAAAGAAATGTTAACTTGTTTTGATTGCCTCACCGTGCTAATTGGACGCAGCAATGTTAACTTATTTTGATTGTCTCGCCATGCTAACTGGACGGTTTAGCACGGTGAGACAGTCAAAAGAAGTTAACACTCGAACAATGAAATACTGTTTTTATAAATATACGTAAGTATTGCACAGACAAAAAAACCTAAATCAAGTAAAATCTGTAAAAATAGCGATTGACATTTGAAGTCACAAAGGAAACAATTAATTACGATTTTAAGAAATCTGTTTGTTTTATTTAAAGTACGAAGCTAAAGAATGGGCTAACTGTGCTGTAAACACAACAGTATATAACCCCGATTTTTAGCGTTATAAGCTCTCATATTTACCATTTTAAGAAGTAAAATGAATAAATAAAAAGTAGAATGAATATAAAGATATCTGTTTCTTTTCTCTAAAAGTGGCATTAGAATTCTTATACAGCAAACTAATTCAATAACTATTTAATAAGAACAAATACAAATGAAAAACACCGGATTTAGACAAAAACCACTTAGAAGCACAAACAAACAAATTAAAAACAACAAAAGATTAGATAAGTTAAACACAGTTATTATGTTTATCAGACTTTTTGATTCAATTTTGACATAAATGACAGAATAATCCAAAGGCATTTTAATTCTATCTACATAAAAAGTGTGTTCGTGAATTAGCAGGATGTGTGAGTGGACTGCAGCTATGTGAATTTAATACTCTTGTCTTCAGGATTTCTGCATGTTTTAACACAAGTTCCACCTTATGTAGATTTCAATAATGTGTCTAATATATTCAATGAATTGATCTTTAGGATTCAATCGCACGTCAAACGTAATACCGCAAAAGCTAACCACTCGTGTCATTCCTTCTGCTATTAATGGAATTTAAGCTTGGAGTAATCTATTAAAATGTCACGCTCTACAAAGCTTGAAGAATATGCATTATACAGATATATACTGCCACGCACTGTTGAGCTTAACTTTAACACGATAATTCCTCTAGAGTCCCTTGCAACGTTACAGTGCACAAGCTCTTGTAATACACTTACTTGAATAAGCAGTTTATGTTCAAAACTGTTTAAGGTATTATTTGGTACGATACCAGGTACTTGTGTATAATTCTCAATACAGTACAGAACAGGTCAACTATGTACTTCAGATGACTTTGATACTCAACGCAGAATTTTAATTATACATGAAGTCAGAACTTAAAAATAATGTGACAAATAATAATATTACACACATATATACCACAAACGGACACACGTATATATACAGGCGATATAGATGATATATTTATTGGTAACACACCCGATTTCGTTTGGTGTTCAAATTAACATGAAGGTGTGTATATTTTATACTTTTTACTTTTGAAATTTTGTGTAAATATATTTGTGAAACTATACCAGAAATCAAAGTCTCTTTCTATAAATTCAAAACGAAAAGCAAGAAGGATATGAATCGAGTTTAAATACGTGTATGGTAGTCCTGCCCTCTAAATGTGAATCTTATGAACGTGGATGAGAGATTCTTCCTGCCACTGTCTCACCCTCTCTCTTTGTTGTTATTGAGTGTCATCTTTAGAATTTATAAGATCTCATGTTGTTTTCATTAGAAGTGAAAAGTGCCTGATTTCTTTAATTTCGTTTCTGAAATGCAGATATAACACTATTGGTTTACCGTCCAATATAATTCTCAATTTCGCCATAAATGTCACCAAAGTTCCCTTATAGCTATTGCAAGTTTTTAATATTTTCAAATAATTTATACGCGTGTATCACAAAGAATGATAAAAATATTTCATGCGGACATTATTAAATCTTAGCAGAAACTTGAATCATTAGGAACCATACATGTTCTTTCACCGTCGTTATGCGAACTAGATCTGTATTGGTTCTTCCTTTTTTGATAAACAAACTTTTATACTAATTATAGCAACTTAATCGTAATGGTTAATATCACAAATCTCAAAATTATGTTTCATTCTAAAATCACGCATGAGAATTACAGTCGATTCATGAGGAACATCAGAAAGCAGTATTACAGAACTGTCTACCATTTCGCTTACAATGTAACGTATTAAAAGTGTATTAAGAAATGTTTTACATAATGGTGTAAAAAGAAAGATATTTTAAAAGTAAAGCAGTTTAAAGAATGAGAAGATAGAGCTGGAGGGATAATCTATAAATGTTTAAGGTACAAGATGTTCAGACCTGACTGAACACCTCATTCTTTTCATAGTGTAATCACTCTTGCCGATGAAGCTACCAACAAGTTTGTTTCGACTTTTTATAAATATTACAGTTTATTTTTATATCAAGAAATAGAGTATAAGTAATGTAAGTAAGGTAATGAGGTGTATAAGAATATTAAAGCAATAAAGACAGTATCGTAAAGAAATAAATTGAGTATCTATCATACTTTGGTTCTATTCTTAAGAACACAATAATGTAATATCTAAATTGTTTAGAAAATTTTAAATCACATGAATCATCCTAAAATACAGGTTCGTGGCTAATGATTAAATATTTAGAACTAAAGATTTATCAATTCTAGTCAGTAAAGATCTTCAATACATTACAAATAATTTTAAAGTATTTAAAATTATCAAAGCACCGGTAGTAATCCGTTCATTATCAACAAAAAGTCCATAGAATGCAAAAAAAAGAAAATTTAAACATTTAAACAAATAACATTTTATTTTCTATATTAGACTTCCTACTGAGAAAATTTTAAAAATCATTATCAATTTCAAGCTCTTTTAATACTTCTGGCAAACAAATGTTTCGTGTTTGTGAACATATATCTTTCAATGATACTATTAATAATACAAAAACATTGTTTCACATTCAAAGAATCTGTGTATTTGTCACTTCGCAACGCTTTTATAGAATTTGTCTTTCAGCAAATACAGGGAATACCTATATGTTTGGTAACTTCAGCCCACTTTATCCTAATGTGGCCAACTTGTCATTTACTAAATACAGGGAATACCTATATGTTTGGTAACTTCAGCCCACATTATCCTAATTTGGCTAACTTGTCATTTACTAAATACAGAGAATACCTATATATTTGGTAACTTCAGCCCACTTTATCCTAATGTGGCCAACTTGTCATTTACTAAATACAGGGAATACCTATATGTTTGGTAACTTCAGCCCACTTTATCCTAATGTGGCCAACTTGTCATTTACTAAATACAGGGAATACCTATATGTTTGGTAACTTCAGCCCACTTTATCCTAATTTGGCTAACTTGTCATTTACTAAATACAGAGAATACCTATATGGTGAAAACGTCAGCCCACACATTGCTAATTTGTATTTATTTGAACATTTCCAATTTTCTAATACAAGTATTCTACGTAACTTAGGATAAGTTGCTTACTCCTTACGACTCATTAAGAGTAATATAATTTTTCAACATTACAAGATTTTGAAGACAGAACTCAATAAACTTTTATTTCTCATAAAACGATGTTTTTCCTACCAAGTTTGTGGTAAATTAAACACTACTTGCTACCACTTTCTTTTATTTTTATAAATATCACAATCTTTTCAAAATTATCATGATTACTCCTTAATTTTTAAATTATTTTATATCTATTATTTAATTAGTAAATAATGAAACACTTTATTATGTTGTTGACTGTTAGTCAGTGCTCGAATTGTAACTACTTAACAAGGTGACCTTCATAAGGATAGATTACACTGGTACTCTAGTATATATATATCTTAACAAGGTGACTTCCATAAGGATAGATTACACTGATACTCTAATATATATATATATATATATATTAACAAGGTGACTTCCATAAGGATAGATTACACTGGTACTCTAGTATATATATATATTAACAAGGTGACTTCCATAAGGATAGATTACACTGGTACTCTAATATATATGTATATTAACAAGGTGACCTCCATAAGGATAGATTACACTGGTACTCTAATATATATATATATATATATCGCCAATTTACAATTTTGTTAACAAGGGGAGACGGAATGGAAGTCTATTTTAACAGTGGGAACAATGTCCCCTTCTGTTCCTTTGCGCACAACAGTCAGTACTATCCTCTCGTTATTTATATATAACAACTCATTATACAGTATGTCATGAGTTCAGTAGTTTATTTACATTAGTATATGTTAGCACTGCTAGTTACTGAATTTATCATTAATGATATTTCATTATTAATTAAGTCATCTTATTAGAGTGACCATTTATTTAATCGTAAAATACAAATTAAGCTTTTCTAAAAGTTCCTAGAGTTTAACTCTTAATTGCTTTTGGCTGCCTTCTCTATAACATATCCATGTGTGGAAAATATGTAGCCTTGGCGTCGGATAAATATTTGTTACAGCTACTCATAATAAGATTTGTAACTTCTATTTATTGTATCATTTTGGTTAACTTAACTATTAAACTTATATTTTACAATTTAGTAAACCAATTTTGTATTTATTATTTATTTATACATACATAAAAAGGAGTCTTATTTTTACTTTCTGCTTGGTCAGTTGTTAAGCACAAAGCTACACAATGTTCTGCCCATTACATGTATGGAAGCCCGATTTTTAGCCTCTGAAGCCTGCAGACTTAGTGCTGAATAACTGAAGAGAATTACTTTCTGTATCCAAAAAAAAAAAGTAATAATAATAATAATAAAGAATTTGGCATTACACTACGTAAATCATTTGTTGTTAATAAATCGTAAAATTAATTCTAATTTGTAAATAAAATTGAAAAAAAAATTACTTTCACCATTTAATCTAGTTTACACCAAAAAAGTTGTTATTTAAGTAATTTAACGATATAATTAGCATCTTGACCACTACTGTGATCTATTTTAATGTTCCGTGAATTATTATTATTTTAAAAAGGGTTGTAATCAGCTTAAAAGCTCAGGCTTAATAGTTTTTTTTTCTTTTATTATTACAATTTTGTTCAAGTTATGCCATTGAAGGGTAATTTTTAGTTCTTTTTTATTTGTTATTGTTGTATCTCAACCGGCCTGACGAACCCTGGTATTGTACAAAAGGTATCGTCGACACTGGATATAGCAGATACAGTTTGACTGACATATTGTTACATTCTTCGTTCCTTTCACTAACAAGTTCTTCGAATTACTGACGTAGCCTTTTCCTATTGATGATGTTGTCACTTCACCCATTCTTGGAAAAAAAATTAGCTTACTACTTCGCCAATTCTTGTTAATGATTATTGAGTTTATTCAAGTAAAATAAATAATATAATGAACAACTTGGTTTTAAAATAAATAAAAAGTTCGGATTAATTAATCATAAAATTAATTCCGAATTGTAATGACTTAAAGAAAATTGATAAAGATTATATCAAAATAGTTGTTCGTCAAGTAATTTGGGGATATAAATTACGTCAAGTAATTTGGTGATATAAATAACGTCTCGTAATTTGGTGATATAAATTACGTCAAGTAATTTGAGGATATAAATAGCGTCTCGTAATTTGGTGATATAAAAAGCGTCTCGTTATTTGGTGATATAAATAACGTCTCAGCCACTATTATGTCTGTCGTTTCCTAGCCGGCCTGTTGAGTCCTGGAATTGTGCGAAAGGCCTCATTGGCTCTGGACATAGGAGATATAGTATGATGCTATTAATACATTAATACGTATATTATCGATAATAAATATATAAATACGTTTTTATTTACTTTCACTTATAGGTTGTAAGAAATATTTCTGGCTAAACAGTATTATGTGTAATGGCAAAGTAATTAAAGTTACACTGCTGAGATCGAAAACCAGTTTTTATTGGTTATTCACCGTTGTTTGGAGGATTCTGTAGAGATTATAGCAGTATCACACGTTTCTTGAGAATTAGTGCTAGAACAAAGACAGAAATAAGCCTTTAGTTTTCTGTGTGCATTCTAAATAATGATATGCTTTGTTTTTCTTTAAAGTTCCATTAATATTATTGTTTAGAATGTTTACAATAACTTGAATTTCATTACTGTTAATTTATTTACACTTATAAAGATTGTTTTGTAATGTTTGTTCAGTAAATCCCTTTAGCTGATCAAATCTTATGTGATGTTTAAAGCTCAAATTATCGTTAACAGCGATACGCGAGTTGATGAGTTAGTGATTTCCAGTGACGATAGGTTTTAGTTTTCTTATATACTGACTAATAGCATTATATACTTCTAATCAGCTTGTTAAGTATAATCAGCTTCATTAATTTTAGAGTTGCTTTTTAGTTTTATCTACAAAGTTAGTTTAATTTTGATCAAACTTATTGATCAATATTAAGTAACGCAGTTCTGTTGATAAATACAGTGGTTGGACATCAAAATGGAAGGTGACAACCGAAGTAAAGTAGATGGACATAAGAAGGGAAGGCGGAGTGTCAAAGCGATCATAACACTGTTTTGGCTCTGACAACTCTGCAAGTATTTAATATTTAAATTTCTATCTATTCTTGAAGTTAGAGATGCTTACCCCTATTGGAGGGTTCGATTATTTCAACACACTGATGCGAACACGATAGAGTATGCCCACCTCCGGTATCGAAACCCTGAGTTTAGCGTTGTTAGCATACATACTTGCCGTTGAGCCATTGTGGGCAAAAAGGAGATTAAATCCACCAAGAAGTTTAAAGTACCTCTCGTTCCTGTCGAATTGTTTACCGATTTTTACTAGAAATTTTACAACATAATATCTCATTCCACGATCGTTCCTCTTCATAATGTATAAAAACTTTAATGAAGTTCCCATTTTTACAACCAAATATAATGTAATAATTATAAAAAGTAATATAAATACATCATAAATTTTGTTTTCTAAGCAAATTATAACATGTATCCTAATTTTTGACAATAACAGAGCTTCTGTTGTAAAAACAAATAGGTTAATAAAGCACAAAGAAGTTATATTACTTTTAGGCTTCAGATCATCCTATTCAAGAATGAATGGGAAATGTAATGTTTCATCTATAAAATCTGTTATATACAGAGATTATTAACATTATATTTTCAAAAAATTCTTTCTGCTTGTTAACATGTCCTGCTTTTCCACAAACTGTGTTATGAAAGTTTTATAATCGTAGGGTTGAGCGGGCGAAAAACATAACCCTTACACTCTTTGCAGTGAGGAGACTAGAGATGTAATTGTCCTTCCATTTCGTGTTTTAATGTAGATTTATGTTAAAACCTAAGTGTCTAAGATTCTAATAGGCTATACCTTGTTACGAAATATTCCACGAGAACACATAAAAAAAGTCTTCTTTACTCGAATAATGACTCGTCCGAAAGCGCGAACGTCTGACTTGAGAGAAAATGCTCAAGAGAGTACTGTTATAGTAGAGCGAAACAAATATTGATCAAATAAAATATGCAATTAATACAAATGAAGTAATTCTAGCCGGAAGGCTTAACAACCTGCTGCAATTTTATTGTTCCATATATATATTAAATGTGTTAACATTATTTGTTATTATTTTTTTATATTTTAAACTGAAATTACAATAATCTTGTTTTTCAAGTAGAAGAACAATACGTTTGATAGTCATTATGACCCCCTGGATCTTATTAAGAGGTTCACATTCCCCCTAATACAAACTGAAATTCACCTTACAGTACAGATCAATGGACTTGATGAAAGTCTCTCATATTGTAAAATTCCAATTAACTACTAGTCTAAGGTATAATTCAATTACATTTTCCTAGTATTATCAGAGACTCGATAAGATTTATTTAGGCCACTGGCACTATCACAGTTTTATGACAGACCTACATCTACTTTTGAGACAATAGCGTTTCATTTATAATTGATCGTTGTTTTGGTCAAGTGACCTGGGATGATCAGGTACACCTTGGACCTTTACCTTCCTCTTTGGCTTTGATTTGGTTCGTGGATTAATTCTTCGGTAGGATTCGGCGCGGTAGCTAGGAAAATCCATTATTACATCATGCAGCCACTGCATGCGCTTTACAACAGTTCGTTCGATCACGCGAGTGGCCTTTTTCAGGCCATGTCTAGGAATGTTCTATGTGGATGTTTCGTGTTTTCTGGTATATATATATTTTTTCGTTCCTTGTCAACATAAACTTTTGTTCACACAAACAGTTCCATAAATACGGATTGAAAAACATACAGCATTAATCTTATTTTTACATATAAAACCATTTTTAAAATAAAATTAACACCATATCTAGTTATCGGTTTACCTAGTATTAGGTTGCCATAGGTTACATAAGGAGTTTAATAGATTTAGTGGTGAGGGGGTGCTTGGGTCTATTTTCTTCGTGTATAATAGAGTTTTACAGCGTTCTTAATGATGCAATTTTGTTAAGATTTTTGAGGAAGTAATCTATTGATCTATTTTAATGTCTGTCTGACAACATGGAGATGTTTTCGTAATTGTGGAAGAAGGTTGTGTCTGTGTACTTTAGTGATTATTGAATTTTGTACTGTCTGTAATTTTGTATGTGTGATTTGGTTATATTTAACCATGCTGGGCAGGTATACTCTACCATTAGACGTATGTAAGTTTTATAGATTTTAAGTATGTTTTCCGATGTAGTGCTCCTGATGTTGCCAGTCAGATGTCGTACATAATTTGCTATTTGTCAGATTTTGTTTTTAATTTCATTTATATGTTTATTCCCATTTCGTTTAGAATCGTAGGTTAGACCCAAATATTTGGCTGATGTAGCTACGTAGAGGTATAATTTTTGGATCTGTTTGCTCTTCTTTTTGATTTAGTGAATAATATGATTTGTGTTTTAGAGGGGTTTATCTTGATTCCCCATTTGTTGCAGCAGTTAATAACTGTGGTTGTAAATTTGTTACTGCTATGGTTGGAGTATATGAGCTCTTCCAGATAGCCACATCATCAGCAAACTGGGAGCAGAAGCAGGAATTTGGACCATACAGTGGCATTTCACTCACATACGTTACGAATAGAATAGGGTTAACTATCCCTGCTTACCGGACACCTGCCTCCGGAGTAAGGTACTCCGAGAATCTGACTGACACATTAATTCTAGCTTTCCTGTTATCTACAAAGTAGGAGAGCCAACGAATAACACCTCTTGGTAATTTTATTTGTGACATTCGAAATTTCAGTGTCAAATACTTTCTCAACATCGAGAGAGCAAGTGACAGTTCATTCGTTTCTGTTAAAACTATCTACTATGGTTTCCGTGAATCTTAGCAAATGGTCTGTGGTTTGTCTTTCTTTTCCTGAATTTATTTTGTATTTCAGGACATTTTGATGACAGTTTGAGACAGGCCAAAAGTCTTGAACAATACAGCTGGTCAGGTTGATTGGTCTGTAGCTTTCTGGTTTACTTGCTGGCTTTCCTTCTTTCAGAAACATTAAAACATCTGCTAGCTTCCAAGCAGTTGGTATGTAACTTAATTGTAGGGATACATTAAATATGGCAGCTAGATGGTCGTACAGTCTTGGTATATATTGTATTTTGTCATGTCCTGGAGATTTTGTTTTTTGTCTTTTTAAGAGTGTCTTGTATTTCTGGTACTGTTATTAGTTTAATGAGTTGTTGTGTTGTGTTGTGTTATCGTAAGTGTTACTACTTTCTTGTTGGACTTCTCGGGGACCGACAGCGAAGGTAGGTGTGTATAAGGTTATGTTTGTGTTAATGTAGTTATTAACTTTATTGTAGAAATATGTGTTCATTGTCGGTTCGTTTGGTGTTTTGTGTATATTCTCATGTGTATTTTGAAAAATTCTTATTTTTGTGTGTTTGTTTTGGCTAAGGTGTTATATTTTAATGTGAGATGTACGTGTTTTGAGCAATATTTATTCTAATTATTAACTTTTAGTATTTTTATTTCGTTTCTTATAGTGTTTCTGAGTGTATTTAGTCTGGTGTTTAGTTCAGTGTTTTGTGTATTCGTATATTTTTTTCGTCATTTTCTGCGCTCTTTTATTGCATTTAGAAATTGTTCATGGGGTTTACATATTTGGTTTTGATATTGTGTTGTTTTGGGGATGCATATTTCTGCTGAATTTATAAGGCACTCTATGGTTTTACGGCATTAATTACACAGGCCTGCGATGGTTTTATTATCTTGAAATTTTTACATGTTCTACAGTAATTCCTGTACAGTGAATTCCTGTACAGTGAATCCATTTTTTTCCAACGCGTACAGATTTTTCATAAAACGTCATATGTACTTTTACATAAGTGACTCATTTTCATTGAAATTGGGTCACATATTGTTATGTTTAAAATGTTCACAACCACTGGCTATAGATTTCTCTAGACCAATCGCGATGCGAATCTTATCGATCGTTCTAAAACCCACGAGAAACACAGCGCTAGTACATAAACGAATAACAGGCCGCATGACGTGTGATTTCTGGCAAAAAGAGGTTGTGTAAATGACCCAAACATATTTTGTTACATTTGTGGTAAATTTGTTGTAAATTTGATCTAAGTAAGAGTTTTTTTCTTCCCGATTTTTAAAAATTCTCACGTGATAGAAAAAAAGGAATATTATTTTCGAAATCTGCGTAGCTAAATTATGGAAAATCCGTTATTAAAACTAAAACAACTTTTATGAAGTTTCAATTGTGTTATCAATTACAGTATAGTTTTACTATTAATAGTTGTTGTTGTTTTTTTCTGGCAGATTATTATTTAATATTTCTTGGTATTTTCTCCAGTTCACTTTTATGTAATTAAATTTGGGGATATTTATTTGTTGATTATAATTTGGACTGAGATTGAAGTCGCACCAAACTGATAGGTGACCACTGTTTATATCCTATCCATCATTAAATGAAA
The DNA here is from genome assembly GCF_000517525.1 of Limulus polyphemus. NCBI lineage: Eukaryota > Metazoa > Arthropoda > Merostomata > Xiphosura > Limulidae > Limulus > Limulus polyphemus. The sequence continues at coordinate 28,541 of NW_013667764.1, forward strand.
TGAATGAGTTTGCTAAAGAACTAGAAGTACATTGATCTAATATATTATTACTGTTACATGCATAGTTAGTATGCGTCGGGGTATTGCCATTCAGTAAGATACTATCGGTATCTTCTAAACATTCTTGCAATTTTCTGCCGTTTGCTGTTGTCATAGCACATCCAAATACTTCGTTTTTACAGTTCAAATTTCTTATTATTATGTAGTTATAGTTCTTGGTTATAATTACAGTTCTTGGTTACAATTACAGTTCTGGGTTATAATTATAGTTCTTGGTTACAATTACAGTTCTGGGTTACAATTACAGTTCTTGGTTACAATTACAGTTCTGGATTATGATTATAGTTCTGGGTTACAATTATAGTTCTGGGTTACAGTTATAGTTCTGGGTTACAATTACAGTTCTGGGTTACAATTAAAGTTCTGGATTACAATTACAGTTCTTGGTTACAATTATAGTTCTGGGCTACAATTATAGTTATGGGTGACAATTATAGTTATGGGTTACAATTACAGTTCTGGGTTACAATTCTTTGCATTAGGTTTATGTCTATGTCTTTTTCTCGGAGAGCAGTATAGGCCAGTAATAATAAGAGCAGTGTTGTTAATTCTAGAGTTATACTTTAGTTTTCGGAGGTAAAGGATACATTGTTTACGGATAATGTGTTTCTATAGAAGGTGATGCCCCTTTTTGGTAAGTTTTGTTTTTCTGTCGTGTCTTTCAGTAACGTAGTTGTTTATATTGAATCTATTGTGGTTGTTCAGCAACGTCTCTATGATTTTTATTATACCCGCTTTGGTACGACTTATTTGATTTTTGATCTCATGCCGCTTGAAAGCTAGGTCACCTTGGATGTTGATATGGAGATGTGTGAGTCTATTCATTGTTTGTGAATAAGTAGACTGTCATTTTTTATATTATTAGCGGTAATATATGTGTAAGGTGCTCCTTTGCAATGCTTATTATTATTGTGATGAAGTCTTCTTTCTGATTCCTGCAGCGAATTCGTATATCACATTTTTCAAGACGTTCGTGGAGTGGTTTGTTTGCTTCTTCTTGGCTGTCCTTTGTAGTTTGTTTAAGTTCTTGGCTTCTTATTTCTTGTGACTGTTTGTTTATTGTTTCGTTGGAGACTACTGTTGTGTATGTTTTTTGAGATTTCAGTGTTTTTAGGAGTAGGAGAGGAATGTTAGTTGTAGGTAATGTTGGCTGTGTATTTGTTTGTATGCGTGGTATGTTTTGTTTGTCTGCTGCATTTTTTGCTGTTGGGCTTGTGTATTGTTCCTTATATTACATGGGTTTGTTTTAATGGATTTATATTTAGTGCATCCTTTATAGTTAGCACTGTGATTTTCATTACAACTACAACATTTTGGTTGTTCGTGTGTTTTAGGGCATTTTTTAAAATTGTGGTTTACACCTCAAGCAACTCATTTTGGCTGTGATTTATAAACCGCTGCTACATGGCAGTAGCGTTTACACCACAAGCAACGCAGCGTGGCCGTAGCGTTGGCTTTAAGACAAGAATTGTTTCGTTTTGTTTCTGTTGAATTTCGCGCAAAGCTGCTCGAGGGCTATCTGTGTTAGCCTTCTCTAATTTACCAGTGATAGAGTAAGTTGAAGGTAGCTAGTTAACGCTACCCACCGCCAACTCTTCGCTTCATTGTTATTTGAGCTCCTTTCGACAGACAAACTTTTCATTTCATTACTACTTGAGATCCTTTTAACACAGATGGTTTTCGTCTCGACTGTTATTTATAACAAAATGTGACCAGCTTTAAAGGATAACAAACTGAACACTTCATTTCAGTTTCTTATGTGTGTTCAGTCCAATGTTGGCAAGACAAAACTCTGAGTGGAACAGTAATTAAAATATTAAGTAAAAGTGTTCATTTAATTTTGTAAAGTAAGCATGGAGAAACTGTTCCACTCAAGATTGTCATAAATTCAAAAAGCTTCGCACAACCTTATCGCTAATATGATATGAAAAAAGTTCCAGTTCAGTGAGTAACTGTGTAAAGCCTTAATTACTCCTAATTAATTAGAAAGCGCATGACAAGCATGTTCAGAGTTTTGTGAATTAGCATGAGTAATTTTTTTTCGTATTAAAAGAAAACAACACAAAGATTAATTTTTTGTCTGTATGAAAAAGTTTAGTCATTAAAATTATCTAAAGTCATCCTAATTTCGTAAACCTATTTAATTTTTTATAAAATATTTTGTTCTTTTTACTAATCTATATCTTTTATAAAAAGTAAAACTAATTATTAATGACTTTTCTCTAATTAACATTCCTTTACTTTTTAAAAACAAAGTGATATATGTTTCAGATGGTGTAGTTTTGTAGTATCCAATTGACCTCTAAAGATCTCTCGACGCCGATTTTCAAAATAAGATTTACACAAGGGACCGATTATCAAATTATAGAATGATTACAGAAGATTACTTAACAAAATATAAATACATTTCTTACCTCTAAAAAGCCATCGTTAGTAAAACGGTGAATTAGTGCGGTTTTACCACACCGACTGTCTCCCACTAGGACTACTTTACAAGTAACCTCTTCCATAACAAACAATCTATTTCCAAACTGTCATCAAGACGTCATAACAATGGGAACACCTGAAAATAAACACATTCGTCTATACATACAAACATGCAGATAAATAGATAGCTAGATGCAAGGTGGAACCAGTTTGAGATCAAATTAGCACCAGAACGGCGTTAGACTAAATTCAATAGTTTCTCCTAATTAAGACACTTCGACCACTGTACATACAACAGTCTGATAATTCACAATATCTCAGATTAACTTAATTTAACACTACTTGGCGACTTTTTGCAAAACACCTTAAAATAACTTATATAAGTTTATATAAATACATCATTATTGTCCATCTTTACTAATGAATAACAGTTTTGTAGTACTCGGATGAACATTTTAAGGATAAAATTTAAACATAATTTATTTATTACAAATAGGAAATTCTTTACGTAAAATGGTTTAGATGCCAAAAGAAAACTATAATTTATCTCTCAAATATTAACTAATTGGCTCATACTGTTTCCAAACTTGATATGAGCGGGCGTTGGCCTAATGGTTAGCATAAGCGATATGTGAATCTGAAAGTTAGTTGTTCGCGACTCGTTGATACTAAAACGCGCGCTGAGATTTGGAACTGTGCTTGTGCTATAAAAGTGTCGGTGAAATCCTATTATTCGATCCTACAAGAGGTGGTGAAGAGTGTTGTTTACAAGCTGCTTTCCTTCTGATCTATCTGTCCCTTCAATCGCCACACTGTCGATTATTTTTAGCAATACGAAACCTTGATTCAAGAGCATAAGAAACCAATTTCTGCAGATCTCGATGAAAGTCTAAATGAAATGTGCACTTAACTCCACGATTCAGGCAAGTCTTCTAGACTGGAGACTTCACGATATATGTTTCTTAACATCAGGGCACTGATAATCTCTGAGTGCTGTCCATATTGAGTCAATGAGCACTAAAGTGGAGAGTCCTAACGGCCATATTAATAATACGAAAGACAGTAGTCGCTCAATTTGTAACGTATTTGATCTTCCACGTACTTCTCTAGGCTCTCTAGCGTGTTCTAGTAGAAGCTTGGATAAAAAAAAAATGGGTCACCACATGCCTTAAACTTCCATAAAAAGCACCGCCTGCCGTCAGCAGCGACAACTGTCACAAAATTATAAGGTAAAAGAACCAACATTAAAATGACCAAAAAATGAGTAGTTGTGTAAAATAAAGTTTGGGTAACAGTTAATGATTCATTTTGGTGAATAAAACGAGCTTTCTCCACTTGCAGTCGTTTGGAGACGACATTTTGAACTTCTAGCACAGTTTCATACGTCACTTCCAAACTAATGAAGATGAATAAAGCTCGTTACACAATTCAAAATAAACAAATCCGCCAATCATAAAATGATTCAAACTGAAGAACCGTCTTTCCAGGATAGACAACACGTGCAAAACTTGATAAATCAAAATATTCGTTCATTCTCTAATTTGGAATTACATTAAAAAGTAAGTTTCCAAATTCTAATCATTACTTTAAGTTATTGGTGTAGTACACCTATATTGATTATTATAATTACATATTTTCGTTACATTGTAATATTTTGAAGTACTAAGTGGAGAAATTACAATCTATCTCAAAATATGTGACGTTCTTTTATACAATAAATATAATGTTTCTAAATGAAATAAATCTTATACACCTCTAAAACGATGTCCTACAACATTCACTTAAACCAGAATTATCGTGGTGTACAATTCCTGACCACTTTATTACAGTCTTGACCAAAATGTTTGGATATTTTGTAACAAAGAAGATCATTATTATTAATATGGAATACAAATACATTTAGTCAAATCAAACTTCTCAGTCGGCTTCTACTGCCCTCCAGTGGCACAGCGGTATGTCTGCGGACTTACGACTCTTGAAACCGGGTTTCGATACCCGTGGTGGGCAGAGCACAGATAGCCCATTGTGTAGCTTTGTGCTTAACTTCAAATGAACGAACAAAACAGCTTCCACTTTATGAAACTTTTCACAAACTCTGATATTTTAGTGAGTTGCTCATAAACCATCTCATAGAGATCTCTTCAAAAGTGAACCGTTTTTCAGTCTACTGACGAAGAAAACTATTTAACAATGACAGGATACTGCATTATTATAACAATGTTTAGTAATGTATGACGTAACGTTTCTTCCACATATGTCATGTTAATGAAGAGTTAGTATCTGAGTAAGAATATTATGAGATAATTTTTAATATAATCAACCTAATTATGGTCTTTATCATCAAAATGTTAAACTACGTTTACATGCTTATGAAATGATAGGTTCAAACCCCATCTCCATGTTATTCATTTTAAATATGTATATTTTCCTTGGAGCTTTCACCGCAAAGTTCAGGGTATGGATCAGAATTAAGTGATTATTTTCACAATCTTATGTTTTTATTCACAACATAGCGCTCACGCCAAATATGTTATTCCACCAGTTTTAAGTAATCACCAGTTTATGTAGAAAATAAAACTTTCTGAACATTTGATAGCATCAATAGAGTTATCGATACAAGAAGGATGAACTTTTCTCCACATAAACGGATTTAATTTAATCACATATGTAATATTATCGACTGAGGAATTCTATTAATCAAGACTTAATGTTGCTGTATAAAAATGCTTAAGGGCGAGATAATGCAGGTTTGCACATCCATAATGAGTTCATAAACAAGTTTTACTCCGTTTCGAATATTATATATTGTTTGAAACAACACCTTCGTATCGATGGATAGATCATGTGATACAATGTGCAAAAATTACTTCATTAAAACAATAGCAAATTTGAATTAAGTACTTAGAAATAAAACCAATTTTTATGTTGTATTTATTTTGAACATTGTAATTTGATTTACCAAACTGTTTCTCATTAGCTATGTGTGCCAAAAGAAGCTGTATTCTTATAGTTTATTTAATGATTAATCCTGGAATTCATTCTAGGCTTACAGTTATAAACAGACTCGCTAGAGTAAGTTAAGTTATACTTAGAGCACAAACAAAGAATGTGTGCAACAAAAATATACACAAAACTAATTTTTTATACCAACTTATAATAAAGATCATCCATTATGTGTGTGTCTGTGTGTTAGCATCCGTCACCCACAATTAGCTGGCTCGATCACAGAAATTTTTATATGATAACTGGAAACTATTTTACTTTGTACACGAGCTATTTTTGTTTTAGGGATTTTGCTCTGCAAAAGGGATTTTAAAAATCCTGAAATATGGCGCATTTCCTATTTTCTTAGACTTTTAGCTTTGAATTTAAAGACACAAATACTTAATCAGTTAAATGAATCAATTATTGTCGTCCACAAAGCAGGGTATGCAATTATCATCTAATGTGGTCATTAGAGGTTTAATAACCATAGAAAGAAAAATGAAGAACATTATCTAACACTGTCCCTTATACAAGATTTATTTCCTTAACGAGTACCATCAGCTAATATCACTAAAAACTAATATTTACATTAATTGTAAATGCCATTTTAACACCAGGATTCGAAATAAATATTCAGCCATTCATACAACTTGAGAAACTGTATTCCATTTAATATTCCTACAAGTTAATATTGTCTTATTCCTCGCAAGAACTTTTATTACAGAAACATCACGAAGAGCCCATTATAAAATATCTGTTTTATTTTAGCAATAGGTCTTACAGTTTTTGTTTTTCAAGTATATTAGAGTGATCAAATGGGAATCTCTCAATTTTCTTTTCGTTACAGCTAAAAGTGTCTTATACAGATTTTATCAATGATTTATGAAGTGTCAGGATAAGTAAAGTATAGAAGTTTCACGATCCTTGTTTTTTACACAACGTACAACTTAGACTGTATGGTACCTCTATACGATGCACCATTGAATATCATTATACATCCAGGAGTTGTAACATACAAAGCTGAAGGAAGGCCCATTTCTCAAGGGTGTTAAGGATAATTGCACTGGATTCTTACAGACAAGACAATGACAGATACTATGAATTAGAAAGAGGTTAAGGAAAGTACGACAACACGAAATGTAAGACAAAGAAAGAGGAATTTCTCCATCCACAAAATTGCGTTTAACAATTCCTCTAATTTTAACTAAATCTTGTAAACTAGACATCCAAATACTTCACAACTTACATGTTGGCCCACATAATCCAGTCGTGACATTCCGCTGCTTCCAATTGCTTCATTAATGGCTGAATGCTATGCACTTTAACATTCTTCAAACATGCCTGAATGTCTTGCACTTTAAAATTATTCAAACAGGAAACGCAAGTGTCGTTATGAGTTGTAGGTGGATCTCCATATTTGGATTTTTCACAAAAGTTTAAATGAACCACGTAATTAGCTTAGATATATGTTTACATTACCAACAAGTTTTTTACGATGTATTTGTTTCGATAAATTTTATTGCTTCAACAAACAATTCCTCCAATGCATAAATAAATATCCAGAATAAAGAAAGATCTGCACAAACTCTGCTATGCCTACATTTGTAACTTGATGGTGTGAATGAAACAGCATGAAGATAAATCTAATAACAGTGGAGTCGGGCGATGGTGTAGCAACCGAGTAGCAATGGAAAGTAACCACTAGAGTATTCGGGTTCGGTACGCTCATAATTAGAAAGATTATATTCTTGTAAAAAATTTTTAAAAAAATCAAGTGAGAGTAATATAATCAACAAGTTTAGAAATTTATCGTATATTTTCAATCCACATGGGCAAACACAGAAGAGAAAGAAATTTATCGTATATTTTCAATCCACATGGGCAAACACAGAAGAGAAAGAAATTTATCGTATATTTTCAATCCACATGGGCAAACACAGAAGAGAAAGAAATTTATCGTATATTTTCACTCCACATGGGCAAACACAGAAGAGAAAGAAATTTATCGTACATTTTCAATCCACATGGGCAAACACAGAAGAGAAAGAAATTTATCGTACATTTTCAATCCACATGGGCAAACACAGAAGAGAAAGAAATTTATCGTATATTTTCACTCCACATGGGCAAACACAGAAGAGAAAGAAATTTATCGTATATTTTCAATCCACATGGGCAAACACAGGAGAGAAAGAAATTTATCGTATATTTTCAATCCATATGGGCAAACACAGTAGAGAAATAAATTTATTTTTAAGCACCAAGCTACACAACGGGCTATCTGCGATGAACCCACTGTAGATGTGTAACGTTGATTTTTAGCGTTTTCAGTTCCCAAGCTTGCTTCTGAGCAATCGAGTAGCAAAGGAAGAATAAGCTCAGCAGAGTTTATCAGCAGTGTTTGAAACAATAAGACTTTCATGTGACATGTTTGATTAGGAAGACGAGTCGAGCCATAATATCTCTACCTATTATGATGAAACAAATAGCAGGAAAATCAATTCGTAGACTGTAATTTCGCATAATCAAAATACCGATAAGATAACAAAATTAGCAAATGAAACATGGCCAACAGGACCCCTATAGGTCAGCGATAAGTTTAAGGACTTATAACACTAGAACAGGGTTCGATTCCCCGCGGTGGACACGGCAGATAGTCAAATGGGGCTTTGCTCTAAAATATGCAAAAGAAAACTCTCCAAAAAACCGCTTTAAAACCATTCTCAAAACATATAGAGATAACACAGAAACTATATTGCACTCATTCTCACCAGATTTAGTTAGCCACAAGGATAACCGAAACGATTCCAGCAAAATAAATGGGAAAGCTAAGATGAAATATCAAAAATATAACCTTGAGAAATAACCCTAGGAAATCCCTTCCATCAAAAGTAACACACTGAATTTCATTCAACAAAGTCTAGAGTTGAGCGAAAACTTGAAATTACTTTAATATGTCCAGTTTGAATAAGAACGTGCGCCCTATAGAGAAATATTTACTATCTATCTGGAAATTCTATTGAAAGCAGAAACAAACCCTTCCAACAGTTCAGGACAATTATTTTCAGGATAAATTGAAGATATTTCATAAACACATATTAAGAACCTTATTTAAAGTGCATTAAAGGTCATGACATAGCCATTCAGTGCAGAGTAAATATAGCTAGAGACGTAGGATAATTTACTCTCAATCCTAAATCCAACAACATTCCAAGACACAATATGATATTCAATATAATTACCATACACTAAAAGGGTAGCCTAGAGACTTACAAGGAATAGTTAAGTGACCTTTGAAAACAGAATATCGTTCACACGTGCCTGAAAACCTAGTAAAGAATTTGTTGAAAATTTTGCTTTAACATAAATGGTACAAAATGTCTTCTAAGCATTCGAACTAACTCCGAAAGCTGTTAAAGCCCCCACAAATACATATAATCACTACATCTAAATGCATGTTTCTAACTTACACTCACAATGGCAAAACATGTCATCATTATTCACTTATACTAGAGTTATTAAGTCGTGAATGTTGTAAATATTGCGCGTTATAACAATACACTTCGTCAAAATGAATAACGTACTATAAATTTTAATTTATTAGATTTGCGAGCCCATTTTCCAAAACGTTATTATTAACAAAAAAAGCGAGAGCTATACAGGCTGCCACTTTGACAAATCAGATTTATCTATATAGATTAGGAGCAAACCCAAGACAAAACACATAGATTAGGAGCAAACCCAAGACAAAAAGCATCCATCATATTAAGTCACTACTAACACAAAGCATAATCTTTTCCCCAAGTTATTTCATAAACATAATATAATGCTATTAGTAGAACTGTCAGGCCCCGAAAACAGAAAAGTCGTAAAGGTGTGTATTAATAGTTGTTTTGTTGTTGTTGTTGTTTTGTTTTAGCTGAAATGAGTCCTGCAATATGTCCTGGTCAAGATTCTGACATGTACTAACTTGGCAGGGTAAATCTTTTTTTCTTTTTTCTCTATATTCAAATAAATCTTCTATATCAGAAAGCTAAAGGAAATTAAAGCCACTTCCTAAAGGAAAACACATTTTTGGTCCATTGAGGTGTTTTTAGAACGTCTGACCAAAATTTGGCGGAAAAGCAATCAAGAGTGGGCAACATTATAAAGCTGTTTGGAATAGCGTCTTATAGATCAGTCTTAATACGGAGCATAATAATATAAGCCGTATCTTTGTTAATGCTTCAGTATGACAGAAACATCATCCAGCTGCTTCTTTAAATGTGATTTATTTATTACTGGTGGAGAAACGAGGATAAGGGAAAATCATTGCATCCAGCGTTGAGCAGAAAGAAATCTTTCAAATTAAAAAATTATCCCAAACTGACAATATAATTCCAAATACATGTATCTCGAGTTATAAATCACAGTTACGTATTCAACAAGAATTGACACGTAATAGATGTCAGTGATCTCACAGTGAGCCACCACCTCGAAAATGATATATGCATGTTCAAGCCTTTGACTTCAGCGTGAAATGTCTCACTTGTGGTGATAAGATCTTGCAAACGGACACTAAGAATTCAAACAGATGGATACGTTTAGGGTAAAACAATGGAGGTAAAAAGTGGAGCTGACTTGGCATCAATATTTCAAGCGAGGCCTTGCTGGCGGCAGCCTTCATTTTCGTGTTTCCTTTTTTGCATACCTTACTTGTCAACCTTCCTCATACGAAGCACCTTTTTCTCAAATCCTTTTGAAACATTGCCTTTCTCCGTGCTATCGATTCCATTTTAAGGTGCTGAAACCCATTCCATTGCAACTACCGTCTGGCGCGTGAAGTAATTAATGCAATCTGAAACACGAATTTAAATCAGCCACACAAACACGCACCCTTCTTAAGTTTTGACAATTATTTTTAACTTCCTGGCATGATCTTCCAGAGAACTGTTTCTAGAATAAGACAAACAATGGTTATTAATAAATGATTCTTTCTGTTACACCGTTGCCGCAGTGCAGAGCGTGGCACGCGGGCACTACTTTTTCATAGTTATAAAGATTATAGTATTTTATGAAATGTTTGTTAATATAATGCATGAACGCCTATCATTTCGTACTTTCTGTTTCATTGTTTTAGCACGAAGCCTACAATGGTCTATCTGCACCCTATCAAAGAAGTTTTCCATCTATTCAGCGTGAAGAATCGAACCCGCGGATTTTAGCGTTTTAAATATGTAAACTTACTGTTGATCTGCCGGATGACTAGGGACTAGTTAAATATATATATTATATACACACTAAAACTCACAATTCTTTTGAAAGCAGCGTTAAAATGTATATTTTGATGTTTCTGTTCCACTATAAAACTTTTTTATAGCAAAATATAAAATAACCTTTTCTTATAAAAAATAGCCACTATGATATTATACACTATTACACATTAAAATTCGTAAATCTCCTGATAACATCACTAAAATGTACATTTTGATGTTCCTATTTCATTATAAACGTAATTACGTCCACTTTTAATATTAAAGAAATGCTTAACTGTCAATTGGACGCCGTCAGAAGTTTGTTCAGTATATGAAGGAGAAACAATTACATCAAAGCAAAAAAAACGGTATTTGTACCTTGTACGTACTTTTATGCTTTTCTTAGTCGGCACCCAGATTTAAATAGCTACCTCATCAATATCTATCAGATTTCTAACGAGAACTAGCCTTCCTTTTTGATTACCTTAATTTCAGATAAATTAAAAGGTTATAACGATTTTTCCATCTCTTTAACAGATAAACAAGCAAAGATAACCTTTTAATACAAGAAAAGGGAAGAGAGAAAAACAATATCATGGACAATAAGATCTTAACCACATTATTGATATAACCTATTAGTGTCACCTAATCTCGAGAAATTACTAGGGTGTCGATTACACGATTGGTCTGTTTTGTTCAAAAGGAAGGAAGAAACTGGTTGAAGAAATGTCAAATGTCTGTGAAACTTGCATATTTATGCGTCTTAGTGTACCACGCTTTTTTTATTGCTTACAATCCTTGAAAAATTTTCAATAACCACAAACATCACATCCGAGAACATTTATTTACACATTTTCTAAATTTTCTAGTTTAGGACACCTGTGTGTTTGTTTTCTTCTGTTTGTTCTTAGTTGCAAGTCTACATAATAGGCCATCTATGCTTTGCCCACTGCGAGTAGTTAATTCCGATTTTTAAACTCATAAGCCCTCAAACTTACAGCTAAGCTACAAGGGCCGTACTTGTTTTAACCCTGGATTTTATAATGTACTACTATTAGCTCCAAGAAGTACAACGTGAACGCTTCTGAATATATTCATCATTCACAGTCATCATGATATCATAGTGATTTTGAAGCAAAATGTGAACTATTTCAAATAAATACATCATTTGCAAACATCATGACGTCAGAATGGTTTTGCAAAATATAAATTTCCAATAGGTAGGACTACAATTACCAGATCTAAATGGACTTTAATGATATACTTTCAAAATGATTTTGACAATAATGTGTTTGAAATAGATATTTTCCAACCTCAAGACTCTATGTATTTGTGCTTGTTTTAGAGAAATGTTAAATTGAGCTATCTGCTGTGTCCACAGCGGGGAATTGAAACCCGGATCTCAACATTGTAAGTCCGTAGACTTACCGCTATTCCACCAAGAAACCCTCGTGACTCTCCCTCTGTTATAGTTCTTCAATGTGTATTGTTCTGGGGTAGGAGAACAATGTCCAAAAACGTCAAGTAGGTTACACTTCCAAGTGTTACCAAAATAAATAATTTCTAGCTTCGTGAGTCTCCCTCTGTTATAACTTATCAATTTGTGTTATTTTAGGGTAGGAGAAGTGGTGTTAAAAATGTAAGAGTAAAAGGGGGTCTATTGGGTGACGCTTTTTCAGTACTGTGTTTATCTCTTATGCTTTATAATCTAGAGAGAAATACAGTGGTGGAAAAATTTATTGCATCACCCAGCTCAGTTTTTCACACTTTTCTTCAAAATCATCATCTGTTTTAATCCTCAAATACATGTAGGTGTAAATGTGTTACATGGATAATGCAATAATAACTAATTATTACATCGGTAGCTTTATAGGCTGTCCGGGTGTTGCAACAGTAGCTTTTTAGCTATAAATAGAGGCTCTTACTGTGAGTTAGATTAGAAGCCCATCTGCTACAACATATGTGTGACGCTACCATGGCCATAAGTTGCGAATTAACTTCACGGAAAAAAGCAGTGAGTGTTTCATTGGGCAATGAGAGAATTTCAACAAAGGCAAATTTCTAGAAAAACTAAATTTAACCAGTCTGCTGTGAGCTGTTGGTTGCTCAGATTTAGAA